>NW_028322068.1:17500-25000 GCF_057628025.1 Oncorhynchus mykiss
GAGGGTATGAGACGAAATTTGGGACCTCTAGCCCTTCGGGAAGTATTTTTAATCATTTTTTGAAAATTACAGAAATTGGTCGAAAAAATGACAGAGTCCCACTTTTCACAGCCGTGCACCTGGTGATTGAAAACGTGCAACTGGTGATTGAAAACGTGCACCTGGTCACCCAAAACACGGTTCTCTATGCGGTTAGCGGTGTTACAGATATACATGTCCGATAATGATGCACCCTACTACGGACCTTTAGCAATGGGGGCCGGCCTGAATTATTTATGGAAGGTATGATTACTTTTTTCTCTCTCCGTGCAACTGGTGATTGAAAACGTGCACCTGGTCACCCAAAACACGGTTCTCTATGCGGTTAGCGGTGTTACATATATTCATGTCCGGTTATGGCGCACCCTACTACGGACCTTTTCAATGGGGGCCGGTCCCAATTATTTATGGAAGGTATGATTACTTTTTTCTCTCTCCGTGCAACTGGTGATTGAAAACGTGCACCTGGTCACCCAAAACACGGTTCTCTATGCGGTTAGCGGTGTTACATATATTCATGTCCGGTTATGGCGCACCCTACTACGGACCTTTTCAATGGGGGCCGGTCCCAATTATTTATGGAAGGTAGGATTTTTTTTTTTTTTTCAACACTTTTCCCCTCTTTTTCTCTCTCTGCCGGGGCCGGCCCTGAGTGCTTTATGGACGGTTTAAAACATGACTATGGATGCAAATGCTCATTTTCCTCCGTGCACCTGGTGATTGAAAACGTGCATCTGGTAACCCAAAAATTATAAAACGGTTTTAAATACTTTTACCCGTCATTCTATTGATATAGCCCGCTAGGGGAGTGCCCCACTACGGCCCTCTCTCTGTCAGGGCCGTCCTTGGGTGCTTTTTAGACACTTTAAGAAATCACGATGGATGCAGATTGCTATTAATCCTCCGTGCAACTGGTGATTGAAAACGTGCATCTGGTAACCCAAAATTTCAAATATGGTTCAAAATGAATTTAAAGGCACCCCTCTCATTGTTCCCCGCTATGGGAGCACCCCACTAAGGCCCTGTCTCGGTCGGGGCCGACCTGAGTGCTTTATAGACACTTTAAGAAATCGCGATGGATGCAGATTGCTATTAATCCTCCGTGCAACTGGTGATTGAAAATGTGCAACTGGTGATTGAAAACGTGCACCTGGTCACCCAAAACACGGTTCTCTATGCGGTTAGCGGTGTTCCATCTATTCATGTCCGCTTATGGCGCACCCTACTACGGACCTTTAGCAATGGGGGCCGGCCCGAATTATTTATGGAAGGTCTGATGATGATTTTTTTTTTTTTCCACCATCTCTTTCTCTCTCTGCCGGGGCCGGCCAAGAGTGCTTTATGGACGGTTTAAGACATGACTATGGATGCAAATGCTCATTTTCCTCCGTGCACCTGGTGATTGAAAACGTGCATCTGGTAACCCAAAAATTATAAAACGGTTTTAAATACTTTTACCCGTCATTCTATTGATATAGCCCGCTAGGGGAGTGCCCCACTACGGCCCTCTCTCTGTCAGGGCCGTCCTTGGGTGCTTTTTAGACACTTTAAGAAATCACGATGGATGCAGATTGCTATTAATCCTCCGTGCAACTGGTGATTGAAAACGTGCATCTGGTAACCCAAAAATTATAAAACTGTTTTAAATCATTTTACCGGTCATTCTATTGATATAGCCCGCTAGGGGAGTGCCCCACTACGGCCCTGTCTCGGTCGGGGCCGTCCTTGGGTGCTTTTTAGACACTTTAAGAAATCACGATGGATGCAGATTGCTATTAATCCTCCGTGCAACTGGTGATTGAAAACGTGCATCTGGTAACCCAAAAATTATAAAACTGTTTTAAATCATTTTACCGGTCATTCTATTGATATAGCCCGCTAGGGGAGTGCCCCACTACGGCCCTGTCTCGGTCGGGGCCGTCCTTGGTGCTTTTTAGACACTTTAAGAAATCACGATGGATGCAGATTGCTATTAATCCTCCGTGCAACTGGTGATTGAAAACGTGCATCTGGTAACCCAAAAATTATAAAACTGTTTTAAATCATTTTACCGGTCATTCTATTGATATAGCCCGCTAGGGGAGTGCCCCACTACGGCCCTGTCTCGGTCGGGGCCGTCCTTGGTGCTTTATGGACACTTTAAGAAATTGCGATGGATGCAGATTGCTATTAATCCTCCGTGCAACTGGTGATTGAAAACGTGCATCTGGTAACCCAAAAATTTAAATATGGTTCAAAACCCGGGTAACACCACTCTATTTACGGACATGACAGTAGAGCTTACCCCCTGGAGCTATTGACCTCCAGGCTTGTAGGCCCTTACTCACCACCCGGGTATCACCCCTCTATTTCGGGGATGATACCAGCAGGGGACCCCCCCCCACCTCCACAACCTCGCATACCAGGTGAACCAGGGCACCCACACTTAAGCACCCCTCCTCGGACATTAAAGCAGATAACCGCGCTGTTATGAACCGCGTGCACCTGGTCACCCAAATGGAACTTGTGCACCTGGTCACCCAAAAGGACCGGCGTGCACCTGGTCACCCAAAAGACCCGTGTGCACCTGGTCACCCAAAGGCCGGCGTGCACCTGGTCACCCAAAAGACCCGTGTGCACCTGGTCACCCAAAGGCCGGCGTGCACCTGGTCACCCAAAAGACCCGTGTGCACCTGGTCACCCAAAAGACCCGTGTGCACCTGGTCACCCAAAAGACCCGTGTGCACCTGGTCACCCAAAGGCCGGCGTGCACCTGGTCACCCAAAAGACCCGTGTGCACCTGGTCACCCAAAGGCCGGCGTGCACCTGGTCACCCAAAAGACCCGTGTGCACCTGGTCACCCAAAGGCCGGCGTGCACCTGGTCACCCAAAGGACCATGTGCACCTGGTCACCCAAAGGCCGGCGTGCACCTGGTCACCCAAAGGACCATGTGCACCTGGTCACCCAAAAGGACCATGTGCACCTGGTCACCCAAAGGACCATGTGCACCTGGTCACCCAAAGGACCATGTGCACCTGGTCACCCAAAAGAACCGTGTGCACCTGGTCACCCAAAGGCCGGCGTGCACCTGGTCACCCAAAAGGACCATGTGCACCTGGTCACCCAAAGGCCGGCGTGCACCTGGTCACCCAAAAGGACCATGTGCACCTGGTCACCCAAAGGCCGGCGTGCACCTGGTCACCCAAAGGCCGGCGTGCACCTGGTCACCCAAAAGGACCGTGTGCACCTGGTCACCCAAAGGCCGGCGTGCACCTGGTCACCCAAAGGCCGGCGTGCACCTGGTCACCCAAAAGGACCGTGTGCACCTGGTCACCCAAAGGCCGGCGTGCACCTGGTCACCCAAAAGACCCGTGTGCACCTGGTCACCCAAAAGACCCGTGTGCACCTGGTCACCCAAAAGACCCGTGTGCACCTGGTCACCCAAAAGACCCGTGTGCACCTGGTCACCCAAAAGACCCGTGTGCACCTGGTCACCCAAAAGACCCGTGTGCACCTGGTCACCCAAAAGACCCGTGTGCACCTGGTCACCCAAAAGACCCGTGTGCACCTGGTCACCTAAAAATTATAAAACGGTTTTAAATATTTTTACCCGTCATTCTATTGATATAGCCCGCTAGGGGAGTGCCCCACTACGGCCCTGTCTCGGTCGGGGCCGTCCTTGGTGCTTTATGGGCACTTTAAGAAATTGCGATGGATGCAGATTGCTATTAATCCCATGTGCACCTGGTCACCCAAAAGACCCGTGTGCACCTGGTCACCCAAAAGACCCGTGTGCACCTGGTCACCTAAAAATTATAAAACGGTTTTAAATATTTTTACCCGTCATTCTATTGATATAGCCCGCTAGGGGAGTGCCCCACTACGGCCCTGTCTCGGTCGGGGCCGTCCTTGGTGCTTTATGGGCACTTTAAGAAATTGCGATGGATGCAGATTGCTATTAATCCCATGTGCACCTGGTCACCCAAAAGACCCGTGTGCACCTGGTCACCCAAAAGACCCGTGTGCACCTGGTCACCTAAAAATTATAAAACGGTTTTAAATATTTTTACCCGTCATTCTATTGATATAGCCCGCTAGGGGAGTGCCCCACTACGGCCCTGTCTCGGTCGGGGCCGTCCTTGGTGCTTTATGGGCACTTTAAGAAATTGCGATGGATGCAGATTGCTATTAATCACATGTGCACCTGGTCACCCAAACGGCCCATGTGCACCTGGTCACCCAAAATTTATAAAACGGTTTTAAATATTTTTACCCGTCATTCTATTGCTATAGCCCGCTAGGGGAGTGCCCCACTACGGCCCTGTCTCGGTCGGGGCCGTCCTTGGTGCTTTATGGGCACTTTAAGAAATTGCGATGGATGCAGATTGCTATTAATCCCATGTGCACCTGGTCACCCAAAAGACCCGTGTGCACCTGGTCACCCAAAAGACCCGTGTGCACCTGGTCACCTAAAAATTATAAAACGGTTTTAAATATTTTTACCCGTCATTCTATTGATATAGCCCGCTAGGGGAGTGCCCCACTACGGCCCTGTCTCGGTCGGGGCCGTCCTTGGTGCTTTATGGGCACTTTAAGAAATTGCGATGGATGCAGATTGCTATTAATCCCATGTGCACCTGGTCACCCAAAAGACCCGTGTGCACCTGGTCACCCAAAAGACCCGTGTGCACCTGGTCACCTAAAAATTATAAAACGGTTTTAAATATTTTTACCCGTCATTCTATTGATATAGCCCGCTAGGGGAGTGCCCCACTACGGCCCTGTCTCGGTCGGGGCCGTCCTTGGTGCTTTATGGGCACTTTAAGAAATTGCGATGGATGCAGATTGCTATTAATCACATGTGCACCTGGTCACCCAAACGGCCCATGTGCACCTGGTCACCCAAAATTTATAAAACGGTTTTAAATATTTTTACCCGTCATTCTATTGCTATAGCCCGCTAGGGGAGTGCCCCACTACGGCCCTGTCTCGGTCGGGGCCGTCCTTGGTGCTTTATGGGCACTTTAAGAAATTGCGATGGATGCAGATTGCTATTAATCCCATGTGCACCTGGTCACCCAAAAGACCCGTGTGCACCTGGTCACCCAAAAGACCCGTGTGCACCTGGTCACCTAAAAATTATAAAACGGTTTTAAATATTTTTACCCGTCATTCTATTGATATAGCCCGCTAGGGGAGTGCCCCACTACGGCCCTGTCTCGGTCGGGGCCGTCCTTGGTGCTTTATGGGCACTTTAAGAAATTGCGATGGATGCAGATTGCTATTAATCCCATGTGCACCTGGTCACCCAAAAGACCCGTGTGCACCTGGTCACCCAAAAGACCCGTGTGCACCTGGTCACCTAAAAATTATAAAACGGTTTTAAATATTTTTACCCGTCATTCTATTGATATAGCCCGCTAGGGGAGTGCCCCACTACGGCCCTGTCTCGGTCGGGGCCGTCCTTGGTGCTTTATGGGCACTTTAAGAAATTGCGATGGATGCAGATTGCTATTAATCACATGTGCACCTGGTCACCCAAACGGCCCATGTGCACCTGGTCACCCAAAATTTATAAAACGGTTTTAAATATTTTTACCCGTCATTCTATTGCTATAGCCCGCTAGGGGAGTGCCCCACTACGGCCCTGTCTCGGTCGGGGCCGTCCTTGGTGCTTTATGGGCACTTTAAGAAATTGCGATGGATGCAGATTGCTATTAATCCCATGTGCACCTGGTCACCCAAAAGACCCGTGTGCACCTGGTCACCCAAAAGACCCGTGTGCACCTGGTCACCTAAAAATTATAAAACGGTTTTAAATATTTTTACCCGTCATTCTATTGATATAGCCCGCTAGGGGAGTGCCCCACTACGGCCCTGTCTCGGTCGGGGCCGTCCTTGGTGCTTTATGGGCACTTTAAGAAATTGCGATGGATGCAGATTGCTATTAATCCCATGTGCACCTGGTCACCCAAAAGACCCGTGTGCACCTGGTCACCCAAAAGACCCGTGTGCACCTGGTCACCTAAAAATTATAAAACGGTTTTAAATATTTTTACCCGTCATTCTATTGATATAGCCCGCTAGGGGAGTGCCCCACTACGGCCCTGTCTCGGTCGGGGCCGTCCTTGGTGCTTTATGGGCACTTTAAGAAATTGCGATGGATGCAGATTGCTATTAATCCCATGTGCACCTGGTCACCCAAAAGACCCGTGTGCACCTGGTCACCCAAAAGACCCGTGTGCACCTGGTCACCTAAAAATTATAAAACGGTTTTAAATATTTTTACCCGTCATTCTATTGATATAGCCCGCTAGGGGAGTGCCCCACTACGGCCCTGTCTCGGTCGGGGCCGTCCTTGGTGCTTTATGGGCACTTTAAGAAATTGCGATGGATGCAGATTGCTATTAATCACATGTGCACCTGGTCACCCAAACGGCCCATGTGCACCTGGTCACCCAAAATTTATAAAACGGTTTTAAATATTTTTACCCGTCATTCTATTGCTATAGCCCGCTAGGGGAGTGCCCCACTACGGCCCTGTCTCGGTCGGGGCCGTCCTTGGTGCTTTATGGGCACTTTAAGAAATTGCGATGGATGCAGATTGCTATTAATCACATGTGCACCTGGTCACCCAAACGGCCCATGTGCACCTGGTCACCCAAAATTTATAAAACGGTTTTAAATATTTTTACCCGTCATTCTATTGCTATAGCCCGCTAGGGGAGTGCCCCACTACGGCCCTGTCTCGGTCGGGGCCGTCCTTGGTGCTTTATGGGCACTTTAAGAAATTGCGATGGATGCAGATTGCTATTAATCCCATGTGCACCTGGTCACCCAAAAGACCCGTGTGCACCTGGTCACCCAAAAGACCCGTGTGCACCTGGTCACCCAAAAGACCCGTGTGCACCTGGTCACCCAAAAATTATAAAACTGTTTTAAATACTTTTACCGGTCATTCTAATATTAAATCCCACTATGGAGCCCCACTACTGGGGAAAATTCACCGGAGGGCGCCAAAGGTAAATGGATTTTAGAATCCTCCATATATATTGTAGCTTTGGCGCACTCCAGTGAATTTTTTAAAGTACTGGGGCTTCATATTGGGAGTCCAGGTAAATGTATTTTGAAACACATTTTTAATCATTTTAATGCATAAATGACACAAATACAAGGGTGAATTTCAAACAAATATGCTTTAATTAATCAGTTAATCATTTATTGATTTGTCCCTCAATCAGTGCCCGGGCCCGGCTGGCATTTTTGGGCAAATTGTGGTACCGGTAGTGGCGTGCCTGCGTTTCCAGAGAGTGACACATATGGTCAGCCACAGTTCCTCGGTCTGTATCCAAGCCTTGGTTAAAGTTCAATGTGGCAACACTGCGTCGAATTGTACCGAAGGTCACTTTACTTCCAATACCAAACTCTGCAAAGATTTGCCCCACATACTCACACAGATTACCGTAAGGTTGACCGCAGGA
>NW_028322068.1:30000-42500 GCF_057628025.1 Oncorhynchus mykiss
TTGGGACCTCTAGCCCTTCGGGAAGTATTTTTAATCATTTTTTGAAAATTACAGAAATTGGTCGAAAAAATGACAGAGTCCCACTTTTCACAGCCGTGCACCTGGTGATTGAAAACGTGCAACTGGTGATTGAAAACGTGCACCTGGTCACCCAAAACACGGTTCTCTATGCGGTTAGCGGTGTTACAGATATACATGTCCGATAATGATGCACCCTACTACGGACCTTTAGCAATGGGGGCCGGCCTGAATTATTTATGGAAGGTATGATTACTTTTTTCTCTCTCCGTGCAACTGGTGATTGAAAACGTGCACCTGGTCACCCAAAACACGGTTCTCTATGCGGTTAGCGGTGTTACATATATTCATGTCCGGTTATGGCGCACCCTACTACGGACCTTTTCAATGGGGGCCGGTCCCAATTATTTATGGAAGGTATGATTACTTTTTTCTCTCTCCGTGCAACTGGTGATTGAAAACGTGCACCTGGTCACCCAAAACACGGTTCTCTATGCGGTTAGCGGTGTTACATATATTCATGTCCGGTTATGGCGCACCCTACTACGGACCTTTTCAATGGGGGCCGGTCCCAATTATTTATGGAAGGTAGGATTTTTTTTTTTTTTTCAACACTTTTCCCCTCTTTTTCTCTCTCTGCCGGGGCCGGCCCTGAGTGCTTTATGGACGGTTTAAAACATGACTATGGATGCAAATGCTCATTTTCCTCCGTGCACCTGGTGATTGAAAACGTGCATCTGGTAACCCAAAAATTATAAAACGGTTTTAAATACTTTTACCCGTCATTCTATTGATATAGCCCGCTAGGGGAGTGCCCCACTACGGCCCTCTCTCTGTCAGGGCCGTCCTTGGGTGCTTTTTAGACACTTTAAGAAATCACGATGGATGCAGATTGCTATTAATCCTCCGTGCAACTGGTGATTGAAAACGTGCATCTGGTAACCCAAAATTTCAAATATGGTTCAAAATGAATTTAAAGGCACCCCTCTCATTGTTCCCCGCTATGGGAGCACCCCACTAAGGCCCTGTCTCGGTCGGGGCCGACCTGAGTGCTTTATAGACACTTTAAGAAATCGCGATGGATGCAGATTGCTATTAATCCTCCGTGCAACTGGTGATTGAAAATGTGCAACTGGTGATTGAAAACGTGCACCTGGTCACCCAAAACACGGTTCTCTATGCGGTTAGCGGTGTTCCATCTATTCATGTCCGCTTATGGCGCACCCTACTACGGACCTTTAGCAATGGGGGCCGGCCCGAATTATTTATGGAAGGTCTGATGATGATTTTTTTTTTTTTCCACCATCTCTTTCTCTCTCTGCCGGGGCCGGCCAAGAGTGCTTTATGGACGGTTTAAGACATGACTATGGATGCAAATGCTCATTTTCCTCCGTGCACCTGGTGATTGAAAACGTGCATCTGGTAACCCAAAAATTATAAAACGGTTTTAAATACTTTTACCCGTCATTCTATTGATATAGCCCGCTAGGGGAGTGCCCCACTACGGCCCTCTCTCTGTCAGGGCCGTCCTTGGGTGCTTTTTAGACACTTTAAGAAATCACGATGGATGCAGATTGCTATTAATCCTCCGTGCAACTGGTGATTGAAAACGTGCATCTGGTAACCCAAAAATTATAAAACTGTTTTAAATCATTTTACCGGTCATTCTATTGATATAGCCCGCTAGGGGAGTGCCCCACTACGGCCCTGTCTCGGTCGGGGCCGTCCTTGGGTGCTTTTTAGACACTTTAAGAAATCACGATGGATGCAGATTGCTATTAATCCTCCGTGCAACTGGTGATTGAAAACGTGCATCTGGTAACCCAAAAATTATAAAACTGTTTTAAATCATTTTACCGGTCATTCTATTGATATAGCCCGCTAGGGGAGTGCCCCACTACGGCCCTGTCTCGGTCGGGGCCGTCCTTGGGTGCTTTTTAGACACTTTAAGAAATCACGATGGATGCAGATTGCTATTAATCCTCCGTGCAACTGGTGATTGAAAACGTGCATCTGGTAACCCAAAAATTATAAAACTGTTTTAAATCATTTTACCGGTCATTCTATTGATATAGCCCGCTAGGGGAGTGCCCCACTACGGCCCTGTCTCGGTCGGGGCCGTCCTTGGTGCTTTTTAGACACTTTAAGAAATCACGATGGATGCAGATTGCTATTAATCCTCCGTGCAACTGGTGATTGAAAACGTGCATCTGGTAACCCAAAAATTATAAAACTGTTTTAAATCATTTTACCGGTCATTCTATTGATATAGCCCGCTAGGGGAGTGCCCCACTACGGCCCTGTCTCGGTCGGGGCCGTCCTTGGTGCTTTATGGACACTTTAAGAAATTGCGATGGATGCAGATTGCTATTAATCCTCCGTGCAACTGGTGATTGAAAACGTGCATCTGGTAACCCAAAAATTTAAATATGGTTCAAAACCCGGGTAACACCACTCTATTTACGGACATGACAGTAGAGCTTACCCCCTGGAGCTATTGACCTCCAGGCTTGTAGGCCCTTACTCACCACCCGGGTATCACCCCTCTATTTCGGGGATGATACCAGCAGGGGACCCCCCCCCACCTCCACAACCTCGCATACCAGGTGAACCAGGGCACCCACACTTAAGCACCCCTCCTCGGACATTAAAGCAGATAACCGCGCTGTTATGAACCGCGTGCACCTGGTCACCCAAATGGAACTTGTGCACCTGGTCACCCAAAAGGACCGGCGTGCACCTGGTCACCCAAAAGACCCGTGTGCACCTGGTCACCCAAAGGCCGGCGTGCACCTGGTCACCCAAAAGACCCGTGTGCACCTGGTCACCCAAAGGCCGGCGTGCACCTGGTCACCCAAAAGACCCGTGTGCACCTGGTCACCCAAAAGACCCGTGTGCACCTGGTCACCCAAAAGACCCGTGTGCACCTGGTCACCCAAAGGCCGGCGTGCACCTGGTCACCCAAAAGACCCGTGTGCACCTGGTCACCCAAAGGCCGGCGTGCACCTGGTCACCCAAAAGACCCGTGTGCACCTGGTCACCCAAAGGCCGGCGTGCACCTGGTCACCCAAAGGACCATGTGCACCTGGTCACCCAAAGGCCGGCGTGCACCTGGTCACCCAAAGGACCATGTGCACCTGGTCACCCAAAAGGACCATGTGCACCTGGTCACCCAAAGGACCATGTGCACCTGGTCACCCAAAGGACCATGTGCACCTGGTCACCCAAAAGAACCGTGTGCACCTGGTCACCCAAAGGCCGGCGTGCACCTGGTCACCCAAAAGGACCATGTGCACCTGGTCACCCAAAGGCCGGCGTGCACCTGGTCACCCAAAAGGACCATGTGCACCTGGTCACCCAAAGGCCGGCGTGCACCTGGTCACCCAAAGGCCGGCGTGCACCTGGTCACCCAAAAGGACCGTGTGCACCTGGTCACCCAAAGGCCGGCGTGCACCTGGTCACCCAAAGGCCGGCGTGCACCTGGTCACCCAAAAGGACCGTGTGCACCTGGTCACCCAAAGGCCGGCGTGCACCTGGTCACCCAAAAGACCCGTGTGCACCTGGTCACCCAAAAGACCCGTGTGCACCTGGTCACCCAAAAGACCCGTGTGCACCTGGTCACCCAAAAGACCCGTGTGCACCTGGTCACCCAAAAGACCCGTGTGCACCTGGTCACCCAAAAGACCCGTGTGCACCTGGTCACCCAAAAGACCCGTGTGCACCTGGTCACCCAAAAGACCCGTGTGCACCTGGTCACCTAAAAATTATAAAACGGTTTTAAATATTTTTACCCGTCATTCTATTGATATAGCCCGCTAGGGGAGTGCCCCACTACGGCCCTGTCTCGGTCGGGGCCGTCCTTGGTGCTTTATGGGCACTTTAAGAAATTGCGATGGATGCAGATTGCTATTAATCCCATGTGCACCTGGTCACCCAAAAGACCCGTGTGCACCTGGTCACCCAAAAGACCCGTGTGCACCTGGTCACCTAAAAATTATAAAACGGTTTTAAATATTTTTACCCGTCATTCTATTGATATAGCCCGCTAGGGGAGTGCCCCACTACGGCCCTGTCTCGGTCGGGGCCGTCCTTGGTGCTTTATGGGCACTTTAAGAAATTGCGATGGATGCAGATTGCTATTAATCCCATGTGCACCTGGTCACCCAAAAGACCCGTGTGCACCTGGTCACCCAAAAGACCCGTGTGCACCTGGTCACCTAAAAATTATAAAACGGTTTTAAATATTTTTACCCGTCATTCTATTGATATAGCCCGCTAGGGGAGTGCCCCACTACGGCCCTGTCTCTGTCAGGGCCGTCCTTGGGTGCTTTTTAGACACTTTAAGAAATCACGATGGATGCAGATTGCTATTAATCCTCCGTGCAACTGGTGATTGAAAACGTGCATCTGGTAACCCAAAAATTATAAAACTGTTTTAAATCATTTTACCGGTCATTCTATTGATATAGCCCGCTAGGGGAGTGCCCCACTACGGCCCTGTCTCGGTCGGGGCCGTCCTTGGGTGCTTTTTAGACACTTTAAGAAATCACGATGGATGCAGATTGCTATTAATCCTCCGTGCAACTGGTGATTGAAAACGTGCATCTGGTAACCCAAAAATTATAAAACTGTTTTAAATCATTTTACCGGTCATTCTATTGATATAGCCCGCTAGGGGAGTGCCCCACTACGGCCCTGTCTCGGTCGGGGCCGTCCTTGGGTGCTTTTTAGACACTTTAAGAAATCACGATGGATGCAGATTGCTATTAATCCTCCGTGCAACTGGTGATTGAAAACGTGCATCTGGTAACCCAAAAATTATAAAACTGTTTTAAATCATTTTACCGGTCATTCTATTGATATAGCCCG
Organism: Oncorhynchus mykiss; assembly: GCF_057628025.1. Classification (NCBI taxonomy): domain Eukaryota; kingdom Metazoa; phylum Chordata; class Actinopteri; order Salmoniformes; family Salmonidae; genus Oncorhynchus; species Oncorhynchus mykiss. The sequence goes on from NW_028322068.1 coordinate 34,888, forward strand.
CTAGGGGAGTGCCCCACTACGGCCCTGTCTCGGTCGGGGCCGTCCTTGGTGCTTTTTAGACACTTTAAGAAATCACGATGGATGCAGATTGCTATTAATCCTCCGTGCAACTGGTGATTGAAAACGTGCATCTGGTAACCCAAAAATTATAAAACTGTTTTAAATCATTTTACCGGTCATTCTATTGATATAGCCCGCTAGGGGAGTGCCCCACTACGGCCCTGTCTCGGTCGGGGCCGTCCTTGGTGCTTTATGGACACTTTAAGAAATTGCGATGGATGCAGATTGCTATTAATCCTCCGTGCAACTGGTGATTGAAAACGTGCATCTGGTAACCCAAAAATTTAAATATGGTTCAAAACCCGGGTAACACCACTCTATTTACGGACATGACAGTAGAGCTTACCCCCTGGAGCTATTGACCTCCAGGCTTGTAGGCCCTTACTCACCACCCGGGTATCACCCCTCTATTTCGGGGATGATACCAGCAGGGGACCCCCCCCCACCTCCACAACCTCGCATACCAGGTGAACCAGGGCACCCACACTTAAGCACCCCTCCTCGGACATTAAAGCAGATAACCGCGCTGTTATGAACCGCGTGCACCTGGTCACCCAAATGGAACTTGTGCACCTGGTCACCCAAAAGGACCGGCGTGCACCTGGTCACCCAAAAGACCCGTGTGCACCTGGTCACCCAAAGGCCGGCGTGCACCTGGTCACCCAAAAGACCCGTGTGCACCTGGTCACCCAAAGGCCGGCGTGCACCTGGTCACCCAAAAGACCCGTGTGCACCTGGTCACCCAAAAGACCCGTGTGCACCTGGTCACCCAAAAGACCCGTGTGCACCTGGTCACCCAAAGGCCGGCGTGCACCTGGTCACCCAAAAGACCCGTGTGCACCTGGTCACCCAAAGGCCGGCGTGCACCTGGTCACCCAAAAGACCCGTGTGCACCTGGTCACCCAAAGGCCGGCGTGCACCTGGTCACCCAAAGGACCATGTGCACCTGGTCACCCAAAGGCCGGCGTGCACCTGGTCACCCAAAGGACCATGTGCACCTGGTCACCCAAAAGGACCATGTGCACCTGGTCACCCAAAGGACCATGTGCACCTGGTCACCCAAAGGACCATGTGCACCTGGTCACCCAAAAGAACCGTGTGCACCTGGTCACCCAAAGGCCGGCGTGCACCTGGTCACCCAAAAGGACCATGTGCACCTGGTCACCCAAAGGCCGGCGTGCACCTGGTCACCCAAAAGGACCATGTGCACCTGGTCACCCAAAGGCCGGCGTGCACCTGGTCACCCAAAGGCCGGCGTGCACCTGGTCACCCAAAAGGACCGTGTGCACCTGGTCACCCAAAGGCCGGCGTGCACCTGGTCACCCAAAGGCCGGCGTGCACCTGGTCACCCAAAAGGACCGTGTGCACCTGGTCACCCAAAGGCCGGCGTGCACCTGGTCACCCAAAAGACCCGTGTGCACCTGGTCACCCAAAAGACCCGTGTGCACCTGGTCACCCAAAAGACCCGTGTGCACCTGGTCACCCAAAAGACCCGTGTGCACCTGGTCACCCAAAAGACCCGTGTGCACCTGGTCACCCAAAAGACCCGTGTGCACCTGGTCACCCAAAAGACCCGTGTGCACCTGGTCACCCAAAAGACCCGTGTGCACCTGGTCACCTAAAAATTATAAAACGGTTTTAAATATTTTTACCCGTCATTCTATTGATATAGCCCGCTAGGGGAGTGCCCCACTACGGCCCTGTCTCGGTCGGGGCCGTCCTTGGTGCTTTATGGGCACTTTAAGAAATTGCGATGGATGCAGATTGCTATTAATCCCATGTGCACCTGGTCACCCAAAAGACCCGTGTGCACCTGGTCACCCAAAAGACCCGTGTGCACCTGGTCACCTAAAAATTATAAAACGGTTTTAAATATTTTTACCCGTCATTCTATTGATATAGCCCGCTAGGGGAGTGCCCCACTACGGCCCTGTCTCGGTCGGGGCCGTCCTTGGTGCTTTATGGGCACTTTAAGAAATTGCGATGGATGCAGATTGCTATTAATCCCATGTGCACCTGGTCACCCAAAAGACCCGTGTGCACCTGGTCACCCAAAAGACCCGTGTGCACCTGGTCACCTAAAAATTATAAAACGGTTTTAAATATTTTTACCCGTCATTCTATTGATATAGCCCGCTAGGGGAGTGCCCCACTACGGCCCTGTCTCGGTCGGGGCCGTCCTTGGTGCTTTATGGGCACTTTAAGAAATTGCGATGGATGCAGATTGCTATTAATCACATGTGCACCTGGTCACCCAAACGGCCCATGTGCACCTGGTCACCCAAAATTTATAAAACGGTTTTAAATATTTTTACCCGTCATTCTATTGCTATAGCCCGCTAGGGGAGTGCCCCACTACGGCCCTGTCTCGGTCGGGGCCGTCCTTGGTGCTTTATGGGCACTTTAAGAAATTGCGATGGATGCAGATTGCTATTAATCCCATGTGCACCTGGTCACCCAAAAGACCCGTGTGCACCTGGTCACCCAAAAGACCCGTGTGCACCTGGTCACCTAAAAATTATAAAACGGTTTTAAATATTTTTACCCGTCATTCTATTGATATAGCCCGCTAGGGGAGTGCCCCACTACGGCCCTGTCTCGGTCGGGGCCGTCCTTGGTGCTTTATGGGCACTTTAAGAAATTGCGATGGATGCAGATTGCTATTAATCCCATGTGCACCTGGTCACCCAAAAGACCCGTGTGCACCTGGTCACCCAAAAGACCCGTGTGCACCTGGTCACCTAAAAATTATAAAACGGTTTTAAATATTTTTACCCGTCATTCTATTGATATAGCCCGCTAGGGGAGTGCCCCACTACGGCCCTGTCTCGGTCGGGGCCGTCCTTGGTGCTTTATGGGCACTTTAAGAAATTGCGATGGATGCAGATTGCTATTAATCACATGTGCACCTGGTCACCCAAACGGCCCATGTGCACCTGGTCACCCAAAATTTATAAAACGGTTTTAAATATTTTTACCCGTCATTCTATTGCTATAGCCCGCTAGGGGAGTGCCCCACTACGGCCCTGTCTCGGTCGGGGCCGTCCTTGGTGCTTTATGGGCACTTTAAGAAATTGCGATGGATGCAGATTGCTATTAATCCCATGTGCACCTGGTCACCCAAAAGACCCGTGTGCACCTGGTCACCCAAAAGACCCGTGTGCACCTGGTCACCTAAAAATTATAAAACGGTTTTAAATATTTTTACCCGTCATTCTATTGATATAGCCCGCTAGGGGAGTGCCCCACTACGGCCCTGTCTCGGTCGGGGCCGTCCTTGGTGCTTTATGGGCACTTTAAGAAATTGCGATGGATGCAGATTGCTATTAATCCCATGTGCACCTGGTCACCCAAAAGACCCGTGTGCACCTGGTCACCCAAAAGACCCGTGTGCACCTGGTCACCTAAAAATTATAAAACGGTTTTAAATATTTTTACCCGTCATTCTATTGATATAGCCCGCTAGGGGAGTGCCCCACTACGGCCCTGTCTCGGTCGGGGCCGTCCTTGGTGCTTTATGGGCACTTTAAGAAATTGCGATGGATGCAGATTGCTATTAATCACATGTGCACCTGGTCACCCAAACGGCCCATGTGCACCTGGTCACCCAAAATTTATAAAACGGTTTTAAATATTTTTACCCGTCATTCTATTGCTATAGCCCGCTAGGGGAGTGCCCCACTACGGCCCTGTCTCGGTCGGGGCCGTCCTTGGTGCTTTATGGGCACTTTAAGAAATTGCGATGGATGCAGATTGCTATTAATCCCATGTGCACCTGGTCACCCAAAAGACCCGTGTGCACCTGGTCACCCAAAAGACCCGTGTGCACCTGGTCACCTAAAAATTATAAAACGGTTTTAAATATTTTTACCCGTCATTCTATTGATATAGCCCGCTAGGGGAGTGCCCCACTACGGCCCTGTCTCGGTCGGGGCCGTCCTTGGTGCTTTATGGGCACTTTAAGAAATTGCGATGGATGCAGATTGCTATTAATCCCATGTGCACCTGGTCACCCAAAAGACCCGTGTGCACCTGGTCACCCAAAAGACCCGTGTGCACCTGGTCACCTAAAAATTATAAAACGGTTTTAAATATTTTTACCCGTCATTCTATTGATATAGCCCGCTAGGGGAGTGCCCCACTACGGCCCTGTCTCGGTCGGGGCCGTCCTTGGTGCTTTATGGGCACTTTAAGAAATTGCGATGGATGCAGATTGCTATTAATCCCATGTGCACCTGGTCACCCAAAAGACCCGTGTGCACCTGGTCACCCAAAAGACCCGTGTGCACCTGGTCACCTAAAAATTATAAAACGGTTTTAAATATTTTTACCCGTCATTCTATTGATATAGCCCGCTAGGGGAGTGCCCCACTACGGCCCTGTCTCGGTCGGGGCCGTCCTTGGTGCTTTATGGGCACTTTAAGAAATTGCGATGGATGCAGATTGCTATTAATCACATGTGCACCTGGTCACCCAAACGGCCCATGTGCACCTGGTCACCCAAAATTTATAAAACGGTTTTAAATATTTTTACCCGTCATTCTATTGCTATAGCCCGCTAGGGGAGTGCCCCACTACGGCCCTGTCTCGGTCGGGGCCGTCCTTGGTGCTTTATGGGCACTTTAAGAAATTGCGATGGATGCAGATTGCTATTAATCACATGTGCACCTGGTCACCCAAACGGCCCATGTGCACCTGGTCACCCAAAATTTATAAAACGGTTTTAAATATTTTTACCCGTCATTCTATTGCTATAGCCCGCTAGGGGAGTGCCCCACTACGGCCCTGTCTCGGTCGGGGCCGTCCTTGGTGCTTTATGGGCACTTTAAGAAATTGCGATGGATGCAGATTGCTATTAATCCCATGTGCACCTGGTCACCCAAAAGACCCGTGTGCACCTGGTCACCCAAAAGACCCGTGTGCACCTGGTCACCCAAAAGACCCGTGTGCACCTGGTCACCCAAAAATTATAAAACTGTTTTAAATACTTTTACCGGTCATTCTAATATTAAATCCCACTATGGAGCCCCACTACTGGGGAAAATTCACCGGAGGGCGCCAAAGGTAAATGGATTTTAGAATCCTCCATATATATTGTAGCTTTGGCGCACTCCAGTGAATTTTTTAAAGTACTGGGGCTTCATATTGGGAGTCCAGGTAAATGTATTTTGAAACACATTTTTAATCATTTTAATGCATAAATGACACAAATACAAGGGTGAATTTCAAACAAATATGCTTTAATTAATCAGTTAATCATTTATTGATTTGTCCCTCAATCAGTGCCCGGGCCCGGCTGGCATTTTTGGGCAAATTGTGGTACCGGTAGTGGCGTGCCTGCGTTTCCAGAGAGTGACACATATGGTCAGCCACAGTTCCTCGGTCTGTATCCAAGCCTTGGTTAAAGTTCAATGTGGCAACACTGCGTCGAATTGTACCGAAGGTCACTTTACTTCCAATACCAAACTCTGCAAAGATTTGCCCCACATACTCACACAGATTACCGTAAGGTTGACCGCAGGATGTGAAAAAGAAGAGTTCTATTTCTGAGGTCATTCCACTCAGATGAGGCCTGATTTGATGGAATCGTTTAAGCCAAGTGTATTCCTCCTGACATAGAACAATTCTGCACTCCCCAAAGCTATAGTTTGTTTTGTGGCTAGCTACACACATCTGATAACCCCCACCTTCCGGGGTTACTTCATTGAAATCACTCTCACTAAACATGGTGACTGGGGATCGTCGAGTGCCATTAAATATGGCCAACCGGCTGGACATGAGAGCTGCAAACCTACGCCTGTCAGAGCAGGTGGCACGGACCTCCAGCCTACTGAGAACTGAAGGAATGGCTTGATTGCTTAGCTCAACAAAGCGTTTTAAATCCGCAGCGCTGAGCACCTCGTCCCTGCAGCGTTGGCGGAATTTTGCCCTATGAGTTGCCTGGCTCTGCCGTGAGTCCCTGTCCATCTTCGCCAAGCAGAGTAACATCTTTCGAATTCCAACGACCTTAGCTTGCATACCATTTGGCCGGAACTGAATGAGATAATTCAGGAAACCTCGAATATCGGCCCGGTACATTTTTAACGTGGATGGTGCCAAACCACGGTCATCACATTGACCATACCACTCATACACACGTCTGTAGTTATCCAGAAAACACAGTCCTTCATCGGCCTTGCCCTCTGACATAATGCGGAGGAATTCCCGTACTCGGGATATACTGGTGCGACTATTGTCAATTCGTTTAACTGAAGGTTGTCTACCCGTAATATATTGTTCATATTCAGTCAAAATTACATTACTCCAAACCTCCATTCGGGACGGTACGCCGCCGCCGTCCTCATCACTCTCGCTCTCCGTGGAAGTCGCCACGTCACAGCCTTGCTCCCTCGGATCCGAGCACAGTTCACTACCGACCTGACTGACTGGCTGCACCGCCGCCGCCGACGCACCTGCCGTCTGATCACCCTCGTCCACAGGCTGCTGCTCCACGGACAACTCACTTTCAAAACACTCCAAAATCACAGGGTCCTCCGGCCGCGGTTCAACACCGTTGTCAGGCTGCATATACTGCCCCGATTCGGGCTGCTGTCTCTCACTCGAAAACCGGCTAAATTGCATAGCGTTCGTCCACTCCATAGTACCAAACTTAAGTCCATGTACAGCCTTTAAATGTCGGTCTAGCCGCACAATATTCTGTTTACAACAAAGTCCACAGTCGCGTCTTGGTCTGCTGCTCATGGCTTCTCTCTCCGGCCTTCCTCCGTGTCTCTTTGTTTGATCCACCAAACAAACTAACCCTAACAAGGGCTCAATGAGCCCCAGCTGTGGCCCAATATGGGACTAATTGGACGGGGAAGGAGAATTTGACCTCACCTCGCTGTCTCTTTACTCACGAAAGGCTGTATGGCTTAATGGTTAGGGCGCTTGACTCACAATCACCGGGTCAAGTGTTCATGCCAGGCCTGGGTAATCATTTTTTTTTTTTCCCCCACAGGGGCCTGCTAACCCAGAAAAGGCCCATAGGCACATAGGCCACAAAGCCACTGGCCTGGCCTGGGACAAAAGCCACTGCCCTGGCCTGGTACTTACATATGCCTAGCCGGATTACATGTCTTTATCTGGGCATCAGAGGACACAAACAGGCCTAAAGGCCAAACAGCCCTGCCCGGGTTACATGCCTCTATCTGGGCATCAGAGGACACAAACAGGCCTAAAGGCCAAACAGCCCTGCCCGGGTCACATGCCTCTATCTGGGCATCAGAGGACACAAACAGGCCTCAAGGCCTTATATGACCTAACCGGTTTGCATGCCTTTTTCTGGGCATGAGAGGACACAGATAGGCATAAAGGTCAGGACTCTCTCTCATGGGATGAAGGGACATACAGGCCTAAAGGCCAAACACCCCTACCCGGGTTACATGCCTCTATTTGGGCATCAGAGGACACAAACAGGCCTCAAGGCCTTATATGACCTAACCGGTTTGCATGCCTTTTTCTGGGCATGAGAGGACACAGATAGGCATAAAGGTCAGGACTCTCTCTCATGGGAT
>NW_028322068.1:45000-55000 GCF_057628025.1 Oncorhynchus mykiss
ACTGTCCGTTACTCATGTTCTATTCGGACTGAGCAGTTTGACACCACCCCCGTCTCTCTAGGACATGGAAGTCCTGTTGCCAAAAACCAGGTTTCTGAAATCGCGCCGGTACCTGTCTGGTCGACCCGCCACTGAGTGTGTAATCCAAAACAGGCCAAATATCGATGAAGCCCTGAACCTCACAGGGTTTCTGTGCGCCCCACCATCGGGGGTCAAATTCAACAAAAACGTGATAAATCAAAAAGTACACATCCGATCTGGATGGGGTTTTTTTTGCACGAAAGTGCATAAATAGACGAGCATTTACATTCAATTAAAAACGTTTTTGTATAAAACATTTTAATAGGAAATCGTGTTTCAAGTTTTGGGAAAAAAGTGAATGTCACAGGATGCATAGGTTCCTGTTCATGCGAATTTTTTTTTACATTATGTAATTGTTGCCCATCACGAGAGAGGGTATGAGACGAAATTTGGGACCTCTAGCCCTTCGGGAAGTATTTTTAATCATTTTTTGAAAATTACAGAAATTGGTCGAAAAAATGACAGAGTCCCACTTTTCACAGCCGTGCACCTGGTGATTGAAAACGTGCAACTGGTGATTGAAAACGTGCACCTGGTCACCCAAAACACGGTTCTCTATGCGGTTAGCGGTGTTACAGATATACATGTCCGATAATGATGCACCCTACTACGGACCTTTAGCAATGGGGGCCGGCCTGAATTATTTATGGAAGGTATGATTACTTTTTTCTCTCTCCGTGCAACTGGTGATTGAAAACGTGCACCTGGTCACCCAAAACACGGTTCTCTATGCGGTTAGCGGTGTTACATATATTCATGTCCGGTTATGGCGCACCCTACTACGGACCTTTTCAATGGGGGCCGGTCCCAATTATTTATGGAAGGTATGATTACTTTTTTCTCTCTCCGTGCAACTGGTGATTGAAAACGTGCACCTGGTCACCCAAAACACGGTTCTCTATGCGGTTAGCGGTGTTACATATATTCATGTCCGGTTATGGCGCACCCTACTACGGACCTTTTCAATGGGGGCCGGTCCCAATTATTTATGGAAGGTAGGATTTTTTTTTTTTTTTCAACACTTTTCCCCTCTTTTTCTCTCTCTGCCGGGGCCGGCCCTGAGTGCTTTATGGACGGTTTAAAACATGACTATGGATGCAAATGCTCATTTTCCTCCGTGCACCTGGTGATTGAAAACGTGCATCTGGTAACCCAAAAATTATAAAACGGTTTTAAATACTTTTACCCGTCATTCTATTGATATAGCCCGCTAGGGGAGTGCCCCACTACGGCCCTCTCTCTGTCAGGGCCGTCCTTGGGTGCTTTTTAGACACTTTAAGAAATCACGATGGATGCAGATTGCTATTAATCCTCCGTGCAACTGGTGATTGAAAACGTGCATCTGGTAACCCAAAATTTCAAATATGGTTCAAAATGAATTTAAAGGCACCCCTCTCATTGTTCCCCGCTATGGGAGCACCCCACTAAGGCCCTGTCTCGGTCGGGGCCGACCTGAGTGCTTTATAGACACTTTAAGAAATCGCGATGGATGCAGATTGCTATTAATCCTCCGTGCAACTGGTGATTGAAAATGTGCAACTGGTGATTGAAAACGTGCACCTGGTCACCCAAAACACGGTTCTCTATGCGGTTAGCGGTGTTCCATCTATTCATGTCCGCTTATGGCGCACCCTACTACGGACCTTTAGCAATGGGGGCCGGCCCGAATTATTTATGGAAGGTCTGATGATGATTTTTTTTTTTTTCCACCATCTCTTTCTCTCTCTGCCGGGGCCGGCCAAGAGTGCTTTATGGACGGTTTAAGACATGACTATGGATGCAAATGCTCATTTTCCTCCGTGCACCTGGTGATTGAAAACGTGCATCTGGTAACCCAAAAATTATAAAACGGTTTTAAATACTTTTACCCGTCATTCTATTGATATAGCCCGCTAGGGGAGTGCCCCACTACGGCCCTCTCTCTGTCAGGGCCGTCCTTGGGTGCTTTTTAGACACTTTAAGAAATCACGATGGATGCAGATTGCTATTAATCCTCCGTGCAACTGGTGATTGAAAACGTGCATCTGGTAACCCAAAAATTATAAAACTGTTTTAAATCATTTTACCGGTCATTCTATTGATATAGCCCGCTAGGGGAGTGCCCCACTACGGCCCTGTCTCGGTCGGGGCCGTCCTTGGGTGCTTTTTAGACACTTTAAGAAATCACGATGGATGCAGATTGCTATTAATCCTCCGTGCAACTGGTGATTGAAAACGTGCATCTGGTAACCCAAAAATTATAAAACTGTTTTAAATCATTTTACCGGTCATTCTATTGATATAGCCCGCTAGGGGAGTGCCCCACTACGGCCCTGTCTCGGTCGGGGCCGTCCTTGGTGCTTTTTAGACACTTTAAGAAATCACGATGGATGCAGATTGCTATTAATCCTCCGTGCAACTGGTGATTGAAAACGTGCATCTGGTAACCCAAAAATTATAAAACTGTTTTAAATCATTTTACCGGTCATTCTATTGATATAGCCCGCTAGGGGAGTGCCCCACTACGGCCCTGTCTCGGTCGGGGCCGTCCTTGGTGCTTTATGGACACTTTAAGAAATTGCGATGGATGCAGATTGCTATTAATCCTCCGTGCAACTGGTGATTGAAAACGTGCATCTGGTAACCCAAAAATTTAAATATGGTTCAAAACCCGGGTAACACCACTCTATTTACGGACATGACAGTAGAGCTTACCCCCTGGAGCTATTGACCTCCAGGCTTGTAGGCCCTTACTCACCACCCGGGTATCACCCCTCTATTTCGGGGATGATACCAGCAGGGGACCCCCCCCCACCTCCACAACCTCGCATACCAGGTGAACCAGGGCACCCACACTTAAGCACCCCTCCTCGGACATTAAAGCAGATAACCGCGCTGTTATGAACCGCGTGCACCTGGTCACCCAAATGGAACTTGTGCACCTGGTCACCCAAAAGGACCGGCGTGCACCTGGTCACCCAAAAGACCCGTGTGCACCTGGTCACCCAAAGGCCGGCGTGCACCTGGTCACCCAAAAGACCCGTGTGCACCTGGTCACCCAAAGGCCGGCGTGCACCTGGTCACCCAAAAGACCCGTGTGCACCTGGTCACCCAAAAGACCCGTGTGCACCTGGTCACCCAAAAGACCCGTGTGCACCTGGTCACCCAAAGGCCGGCGTGCACCTGGTCACCCAAAAGACCCGTGTGCACCTGGTCACCCAAAGGCCGGCGTGCACCTGGTCACCCAAAAGACCCGTGTGCACCTGGTCACCCAAAGGCCGGCGTGCACCTGGTCACCCAAAGGACCATGTGCACCTGGTCACCCAAAGGCCGGCGTGCACCTGGTCACCCAAAGGACCATGTGCACCTGGTCACCCAAAAGGACCATGTGCACCTGGTCACCCAAAGGACCATGTGCACCTGGTCACCCAAAGGACCATGTGCACCTGGTCACCCAAAAGAACCGTGTGCACCTGGTCACCCAAAGGCCGGCGTGCACCTGGTCACCCAAAAGGACCATGTGCACCTGGTCACCCAAAGGCCGGCGTGCACCTGGTCACCCAAAAGGACCATGTGCACCTGGTCACCCAAAGGCCGGCGTGCACCTGGTCACCCAAAGGCCGGCGTGCACCTGGTCACCCAAAAGGACCGTGTGCACCTGGTCACCCAAAGGCCGGCGTGCACCTGGTCACCCAAAGGCCGGCGTGCACCTGGTCACCCAAAAGGACCGTGTGCACCTGGTCACCCAAAGGCCGGCGTGCACCTGGTCACCCAAAAGACCCGTGTGCACCTGGTCACCCAAAAGACCCGTGTGCACCTGGTCACCCAAAAGACCCGTGTGCACCTGGTCACCCAAAAGACCCGTGTGCACCTGGTCACCCAAAAGACCCGTGTGCACCTGGTCACCCAAAAGACCCGTGTGCACCTGGTCACCCAAAAGACCCGTGTGCACCTGGTCACCCAAAAGACCCGTGTGCACCTGGTCACCTAAAAATTATAAAACGGTTTTAAATATTTTTACCCGTCATTCTATTGATATAGCCCGCTAGGGGAGTGCCCCACTACGGCCCTGTCTCGGTCGGGGCCGTCCTTGGTGCTTTATGGGCACTTTAAGAAATTGCGATGGATGCAGATTGCTATTAATCCCATGTGCACCTGGTCACCCAAAAGACCCGTGTGCACCTGGTCACCCAAAAGACCCGTGTGCACCTGGTCACCTAAAAATTATAAAACGGTTTTAAATATTTTTACCCGTCATTCTATTGATATAGCCCGCTAGGGGAGTGCCCCACTACGGCCCTGTCTCGGTCGGGGCCGTCCTTGGTGCTTTATGGGCACTTTAAGAAATTGCGATGGATGCAGATTGCTATTAATCCCATGTGCACCTGGTCACCCAAAAGACCCGTGTGCACCTGGTCACCCAAAAGACCCGTGTGCACCTGGTCACCTAAAAATTATAAAACGGTTTTAAATATTTTTACCCGTCATTCTATTGATATAGCCCGCTAGGGGAGTGCCCCACTACGGCCCTGTCTCGGTCGGGGCCGTCCTTGGTGCTTTATGGGCACTTTAAGAAATTGCGATGGATGCAGATTGCTATTAATCACATGTGCACCTGGTCACCCAAACGGCCCATGTGCACCTGGTCACCCAAAATTTATAAAACGGTTTTAAATATTTTTACCCGTCATTCTATTGCTATAGCCCGCTAGGGGAGTGCCCCACTACGGCCCTGTCTCGGTCGGGGCCGTCCTTGGTGCTTTATGGGCACTTTAAGAAATTGCGATGGATGCAGATTGCTATTAATCCCATGTGCACCTGGTCACCCAAAAGACCCGTGTGCACCTGGTCACCCAAAAGACCCGTGTGCACCTGGTCACCTAAAAATTATAAAACGGTTTTAAATATTTTTACCCGTCATTCTATTGATATAGCCCGCTAGGGGAGTGCCCCACTACGGCCCTGTCTCGGTCGGGGCCGTCCTTGGTGCTTTATGGGCACTTTAAGAAATTGCGATGGATGCAGATTGCTATTAATCCCATGTGCACCTGGTCACCCAAAAGACCCGTGTGCACCTGGTCACCCAAAAGACCCGTGTGCACCTGGTCACCTAAAAATTATAAAACGGTTTTAAATATTTTTACCCGTCATTCTATTGATATAGCCCGCTAGGGGAGTGCCCCACTACGGCCCTGTCTCGGTCGGGGCCGTCCTTGGTGCTTTATGGGCACTTTAAGAAATTGCGATGGATGCAGATTGCTATTAATCACATGTGCACCTGGTCACCCAAACGGCCCATGTGCACCTGGTCACCCAAAATTTATAAAACGGTTTTAAATATTTTTACCCGTCATTCTATTGCTATAGCCCGCTAGGGGAGTGCCCCACTACGGCCCTGTCTCGGTCGGGGCCGTCCTTGGTGCTTTATGGGCACTTTAAGAAATTGCGATGGATGCAGATTGCTATTAATCCCATGTGCACCTGGTCACCCAAAAGACCCGTGTGCACCTGGTCACCCAAAAGACCCGTGTGCACCTGGTCACCTAAAAATTATAAAACGGTTTTAAATATTTTTACCCGTCATTCTATTGATATAGCCCGCTAGGGGAGTGCCCCACTACGGCCCTGTCTCGGTCGGGGCCGTCCTTGGTGCTTTATGGGCACTTTAAGAAATTGCGATGGATGCAGATTGCTATTAATCCCATGTGCACCTGGTCACCCAAAAGACCCGTGTGCACCTGGTCACCCAAAAGACCCGTGTGCACCTGGTCACCTAAAAATTATAAAACGGTTTTAAATATTTTTACCCGTCATTCTATTGATATAGCCCGCTAGGGGAGTGCCCCACTACGGCCCTGTCTCGGTCGGGGCCGTCCTTGGTGCTTTATGGGCACTTTAAGAAATTGCGATGGATGCAGATTGCTATTAATCACATGTGCACCTGGTCACCCAAACGGCCCATGTGCACCTGGTCACCCAAAATTTATAAAACGGTTTTAAATATTTTTACCCGTCATTCTATTGCTATAGCCCGCTAGGGGAGTGCCCCACTACGGCCCTGTCTCGGTCGGGGCCGTCCTTGGTGCTTTATGGGCACTTTAAGAAATTGCGATGGATGCAGATTGCTATTAATCCCATGTGCACCTGGTCACCCAAAAGACCCGTGTGCACCTGGTCACCCAAAAGACCCGTGTGCACCTGGTCACCTAAAAATTATAAAACGGTTTTAAATATTTTTACCCGTCATTCTATTGATATAGCCCGCTAGGGGAGTGCCCCACTACGGCCCTGTCTCGGTCGGGGCCGTCCTTGGTGCTTTATGGGCACTTTAAGAAATTGCGATGGATGCAGATTGCTATTAATCCCATGTGCACCTGGTCACCCAAAAGACCCGTGTGCACCTGGTCACCCAAAAGACCCGTGTGCACCTGGTCACCTAAAAATTATAAAACGGTTTTAAATATTTTTACCCGTCATTCTATTGATATAGCCCGCTAGGGGAGTGCCCCACTACGGCCCTGTCTCGGTCGGGGCCGTCCTTGGTGCTTTATGGGCACTTTAAGAAATTGCGATGGATGCAGATTGCTATTAATCCCATGTGCACCTGGTCACCCAAAAGACCCGTGTGCACCTGGTCACCCAAAAGACCCGTGTGCACCTGGTCACCTAAAAATTATAAAACGGTTTTAAATATTTTTACCCGTCATTCTATTGATATAGCCCGCTAGGGGAGTGCCCCACTACGGCCCTGTCTCGGTCGGGGCCGTCCTTGGTGCTTTATGGGCACTTTAAGAAATTGCGATGGATGCAGATTGCTATTAATCACATGTGCACCTGGTCACCCAAACGGCCCATGTGCACCTGGTCACCCAAAATTTATAAAACGGTTTTAAATATTTTTACCCGTCATTCTATTGCTATAGCCCGCTAGGGGAGTGCCCCACTACGGCCCTGTCTCGGTCGGGGCCGTCCTTGGTGCTTTATGGGCACTTTAAGAAATTGCGATGGATGCAGATTGCTATTAATCACATGTGCACCTGGTCACCCAAACGGCCCATGTGCACCTGGTCACCCAAAATTTATAAAACGGTTTTAAATATTTTTACCCGTCATTCTATTGCTATAGCCCGCTAGGGGAGTGCCCCACTACGGCCCTGTCTCGGTCGGGGCCGTCCTTGGTGCTTTATGGGCACTTTAAGAAATTGCGATGGATGCAGATTGCTATTAATCCCATGTGCACCTGGTCACCCAAAAGACCCGTGTGCACCTGGTCACCCAAAAGACCCGTGTGCACCTGGTCACCCAAAAGACCCGTGTGCACCTGGTCACCCAAAAATTATAAAACTGTTTTAAATACTTTTACCGGTCATTCTAATATTAAATCCCACTATGGAGCCCCACTACTGGGGAAAATTCACCGGAGGGCGCCAAAGGTAAATGGATTTTAGAATCCTCCATATATATTGTAGCTTTGGCGCACTCCAGTGAATTTTTTAAAGTACTGGGGCTTCATATTGGGAGTCCAGGTAAATGTATTTTGAAACACATTTTTAATCATTTTAATGCATAAATGACACAAATACAAGGGTGAATTTCAAACAAATATGCTTTAATTAATCAGTTAATCATTTATTGATTTGTCCCTCAATCAGTGCCCGGGCCCGGCTGGCATTTTTGGGCAAATTGTGGTACCGGTAGTGGCGTGCCTGCGTTTCCAGAGAGTGACACATATGGTCAGCCACAGTTCCTCGGTCTGTATCCAAGCCTTGGTTAAAGTTCAATGTGGCAACACTGCGTCGAATTGTACCGAAGGTCACTTTACTTCCAATACCAAACTCTGCAAAGATTTGCCCCACATACTCACACAGATTACCGTAAGGTTGACCGCAGGATGTGAAAAAGAAGAGTTCTATTTCTGAGGTCATTCCACTCAGATGAGGCCTGATTTGATGGAATCGTTTAAGCCAAGTGTATTCCTCCTGACATAGAACAATTCTGCACTCCCCAAAGCTATAGTTTGTTTTGTGGCTAGCTACACACATCTGATAACCCCCACCTTCCGGGGTTACTTCATTGAAATCACTCTCACTAAACATGGTGACTGGGGATCGTCGAGTGCCATTAAATATGGCCAACCGGCTGGACATGAGAGCTGCAAACCTACGCCTGTCAGAGCAGGTGGCACGGACCTCCAGCCTACTGAGAACTGAAGGAATGGCTTGATTGCTTAGCTCAACAAAGCGTTTTAAATCCGCAGCGCTGAGCACCTCGTCCCTGCAGCGTTGGCGGAATTTTGCCCTATGAGTTGCCTGGCTCTGCCGTGAGTCCCTGTCCATCTTCGCCAAGCAGAGTAACATCTTTCGAATTCCAACGACCTTAGCTTGCATACCATTTGGCCGGAACTGAATGAGATAATTCAGGAAACCTCGAATATCGGCCCGGTACATTTTTAACGTGGATGGTGCCAAACCACGGTCATCACATTGACCATACCACTCATACACACGTCTGTAGTTATCCAGAAAACACAGTCCTTCATCGGCCTTGCCCTCTGACATAATGCGGAGGAATTCCCGTACTCGGGATATACTGGTGCGACTATTGTCAATTCGTTTAACTGAAGGTTGTCTACCCGTAATATATTGTTCATATTCAGTCAAAATTACATTACTCCAAACCTCCATTCGGGACGGTACGCCGCCGCCGTCCTCATCACTCTCGCTCTCCGTGGAAGTCGCCACGTCACAGCCTTGCTCCCTCGGATCCGAGCACAGTTCACTACCGACCTGACTGACTGGCTGCACCGCCGCCGCCGACGCACCTGCCGTCTGATCACCCTCGTCCACAGGCTGCTGCTCCACGGACAACTCACTTTCAAAACACTCCAAAATCACAGGGTCCTCCGGCCGCGGTTCAACACCGTTGTCAGGCTGCATATACTGCCCCGATTCGGGCTGCTGTCTCTCACTCGAAAACCGGCTAAATTGCATAGCGTTCGTCCACTCCATAGTACCAAACTTAAGTCCATGTACAGCCTTTAAATGTCGGTCTAGCCGCACAATATTCTGTTTACAACAAAGTCCACAGTCGCGTCTTGGTCTGCTGCTCATGGCTTCTCTCTCCGGCCTTCCTCCGTGTCTCTTTGTTTGATCCACCAAACAAACTAACCCTAACAAGGGCTCAATGAGCCCCAGCTGTGGCCCAATATGGGACTAATTGGACGGGGAAGGAGAATTTGACCTCACCTCGCTGTCTCTTTACTCACGAAAGGCTGTATGGCTTAATGGTTAGGGCGCTTGACTCACAATCACCGGGTCAAGTGTTCATGCCAGGCCTGGGTAATCATTTTTTTTTTTTCCCCCACAGGGGCCTGCTAACCCAGAAAAGGCCCATAGGCACATAGGCCACAAAGCCACTGGCCTGGCCTGGGACAAAAGCCACTGCCCTGGCCTGGTACTTACATATGCCTAGCCGGATTACATGTCTTTATCTGGGCATCAGAGGACACAAACAGGCCTAAAGGCCAAACAGCCCTGCCCGGGTTACATGCCTCTATCTGGGCATCAGAGGACACAAACAGGCCTAAAGGCCAAACAGCCCTGCCCGGGTCACATGCCTCTATCTGGGCATCAGAGGACACAAACAGGCCTCAAGGCCTTATATGACCTAACCGGTTTGCATGCCTTTTTCTGGGCATGAGAGGACACAGATAGGCATAAAGGTCAGGACTCTCTCTCATGGGATGAAGGGACATACAGGCCTAAAGGCCAAACACCCCTACCCGGGTTACATGCCTCTATTTGGGCATCAGAGGACACAAACAGGCCTCAAGGCCTTATATGACCTAACCGGTTTGCATGCCTTTTTCTGGGCATGAGAGGACACAGATAGGCATAAAGGTCAGGACTCTCTCTCATGGGATGAAGGGACATACAGGCCT
>NW_028322068.1:57500-70000 GCF_057628025.1 Oncorhynchus mykiss
TCTATTCGGACTGAGCAGTTTGACACCACCCCCGTCTCTCTAGGACATGGAAGTCCTGTTGCCAAAAACCAGGTTTCTGAAATCGCGCCGGTACCTGTCTGGTCGACCCGCCACTGAGTGTGTAATCCAAAACAGGCCAAATATCGATGAAGCCCTGAACCTCACAGGGTTTCTGTGCGCCCCACCATCGGGGGTCAAATTCAACAAAAACGTGATAAATCAAAAAGTACACATCCGATCTGGATGGGGTTTTTTTTGCACGAAAGTGCATAAATAGACGAGCATTTACATTCAATTAAAAACGTTTTTGTATAAAACATTTTAATAGGAAATCGTGTTTCAAGTTTTGGGAAAAAAGTGAATGTCACAGGATGCATAGGTTCCTGTTCATGCGAATTTTTTTTTACATTATGTAATTGTTGCCCATCACGAGAGAGGGTATGAGACGAAATTTGGGACCTCTAGCCCTTCGGGAAGTATTTTTAATCATTTTTTGAAAATTACAGAAATTGGTCGAAAAAATGACAGAGTCCCACTTTTCACAGCCGTGCACCTGGTGATTGAAAACGTGCAACTGGTGATTGAAAACGTGCACCTGGTCACCCAAAACACGGTTCTCTATGCGGTTAGCGGTGTTACAGATATACATGTCCGATAATGATGCACCCTACTACGGACCTTTAGCAATGGGGGCCGGCCTGAATTATTTATGGAAGGTATGATTACTTTTTTCTCTCTCCGTGCAACTGGTGATTGAAAACGTGCACCTGGTCACCCAAAACACGGTTCTCTATGCGGTTAGCGGTGTTACATATATTCATGTCCGGTTATGGCGCACCCTACTACGGACCTTTTCAATGGGGGCCGGTCCCAATTATTTATGGAAGGTATGATTACTTTTTTCTCTCTCCGTGCAACTGGTGATTGAAAACGTGCACCTGGTCACCCAAAACACGGTTCTCTATGCGGTTAGCGGTGTTACATATATTCATGTCCGGTTATGGCGCACCCTACTACGGACCTTTTCAATGGGGGCCGGTCCCAATTATTTATGGAAGGTAGGATTTTTTTTTTTTTTTCAACACTTTTCCCCTCTTTTTCTCTCTCTGCCGGGGCCGGCCCTGAGTGCTTTATGGACGGTTTAAAACATGACTATGGATGCAAATGCTCATTTTCCTCCGTGCACCTGGTGATTGAAAACGTGCATCTGGTAACCCAAAAATTATAAAACGGTTTTAAATACTTTTACCCGTCATTCTATTGATATAGCCCGCTAGGGGAGTGCCCCACTACGGCCCTCTCTCTGTCAGGGCCGTCCTTGGGTGCTTTTTAGACACTTTAAGAAATCACGATGGATGCAGATTGCTATTAATCCTCCGTGCAACTGGTGATTGAAAACGTGCATCTGGTAACCCAAAATTTCAAATATGGTTCAAAATGAATTTAAAGGCACCCCTCTCATTGTTCCCCGCTATGGGAGCACCCCACTAAGGCCCTGTCTCGGTCGGGGCCGACCTGAGTGCTTTATAGACACTTTAAGAAATCGCGATGGATGCAGATTGCTATTAATCCTCCGTGCAACTGGTGATTGAAAATGTGCAACTGGTGATTGAAAACGTGCACCTGGTCACCCAAAACACGGTTCTCTATGCGGTTAGCGGTGTTCCATCTATTCATGTCCGCTTATGGCGCACCCTACTACGGACCTTTAGCAATGGGGGCCGGCCCGAATTATTTATGGAAGGTCTGATGATGATTTTTTTTTTTTTCCACCATCTCTTTCTCTCTCTGCCGGGGCCGGCCAAGAGTGCTTTATGGACGGTTTAAGACATGACTATGGATGCAAATGCTCATTTTCCTCCGTGCACCTGGTGATTGAAAACGTGCATCTGGTAACCCAAAAATTATAAAACGGTTTTAAATACTTTTACCCGTCATTCTATTGATATAGCCCGCTAGGGGAGTGCCCCACTACGGCCCTCTCTCTGTCAGGGCCGTCCTTGGGTGCTTTTTAGACACTTTAAGAAATCACGATGGATGCAGATTGCTATTAATCCTCCGTGCAACTGGTGATTGAAAACGTGCATCTGGTAACCCAAAAATTATAAAACTGTTTTAAATCATTTTACCGGTCATTCTATTGATATAGCCCGCTAGGGGAGTGCCCCACTACGGCCCTGTCTCGGTCGGGGCCGTCCTTGGGTGCTTTTTAGACACTTTAAGAAATCACGATGGATGCAGATTGCTATTAATCCTCCGTGCAACTGGTGATTGAAAACGTGCATCTGGTAACCCAAAAATTATAAAACTGTTTTAAATCATTTTACCGGTCATTCTATTGATATAGCCCGCTAGGGGAGTGCCCCACTACGGCCCTGTCTCGGTCGGGGCCGTCCTTGGGTGCTTTTTAGACACTTTAAGAAATCACGATGGATGCAGATTGCTATTAATCCTCCGTGCAACTGGTGATTGAAAACGTGCATCTGGTAACCCAAAAATTATAAAACTGTTTTAAATCATTTTACCGGTCATTCTATTGATATAGCCCGCTAGGGGAGTGCCCCACTACGGCCCTGTCTCGGTCGGGGCCGTCCTTGGTGCTTTTTAGACACTTTAAGAAATCACGATGGATGCAGATTGCTATTAATCCTCCGTGCAACTGGTGATTGAAAACGTGCATCTGGTAACCCAAAAATTATAAAACTGTTTTAAATCATTTTACCGGTCATTCTATTGATATAGCCCGCTAGGGGAGTGCCCCACTACGGCCCTGTCTCGGTCGGGGCCGTCCTTGGTGCTTTATGGACACTTTAAGAAATTGCGATGGATGCAGATTGCTATTAATCCTCCGTGCAACTGGTGATTGAAAACGTGCATCTGGTAACCCAAAAATTTAAATATGGTTCAAAACCCGGGTAACACCACTCTATTTACGGACATGACAGTAGAGCTTACCCCCTGGAGCTATTGACCTCCAGGCTTGTAGGCCCTTACTCACCACCCGGGTATCACCCCTCTATTTCGGGGATGATACCAGCAGGGGACCCCCCCCCACCTCCACAACCTCGCATACCAGGTGAACCAGGGCACCCACACTTAAGCACCCCTCCTCGGACATTAAAGCAGATAACCGCGCTGTTATGAACCGCGTGCACCTGGTCACCCAAATGGAACTTGTGCACCTGGTCACCCAAAAGGACCGGCGTGCACCTGGTCACCCAAAAGACCCGTGTGCACCTGGTCACCCAAAGGCCGGCGTGCACCTGGTCACCCAAAAGACCCGTGTGCACCTGGTCACCCAAAGGCCGGCGTGCACCTGGTCACCCAAAAGACCCGTGTGCACCTGGTCACCCAAAGGCCGGCGTGCACCTGGTCACCCAAAAGACCCGTGTGCACCTGGTCACCCAAAGGCCGGCGTGCACCTGGTCACCCAAAAGACCCGTGTGCACCTGGTCACCCAAAGGCCGGCGTGCACCTGGTCACCCAAAAGACCCGTGTGCACCTGGTCACCCAAAGGCCGGCGTGCACCTGGTCACCCAAAAGACCCG
Source organism: Oncorhynchus mykiss (assembly GCF_057628025.1). NCBI lineage: Eukaryota > Metazoa > Chordata > Actinopteri > Salmoniformes > Salmonidae > Oncorhynchus > Oncorhynchus mykiss. The sequence continues at coordinate 61,049 of NW_028322068.1, forward strand.
TGTGCACCTGGTCACCCAAAGGCCGGCGTGCACCTGGTCACCCAAAAGACCCGTGTGCACCTGGTCACCCAAAGGCCGGCGTGCACCTGGTCACCCAAAAGACCCGTGTGCACCTGGTCACCCAAAGGCCGGCGTGCACCTGGTCACCCAAAAGACCCGTGTGCACCTGGTCACCCAAAAGACCCGTGTGCACCTGGTCACCCAAAAGACCCGTGTGCACCTGGTCACCCAAAGGCCGGCGTGCACCTGGTCACCCAAAAGACCCGTGTGCACCTGGTCACCCAAAGGCCGGCGTGCACCTGGTCACCCAAAAGACCCGTGTGCACCTGGTCACCCAAAGGCCGGCGTGCACCTGGTCACCCAAAGGACCATGTGCACCTGGTCACCCAAAGGCCGGCGTGCACCTGGTCACCCAAAGGACCATGTGCACCTGGTCACCCAAAAGGACCATGTGCACCTGGTCACCCAAAGGACCATGTGCACCTGGTCACCCAAAGGACCATGTGCACCTGGTCACCCAAAAGAACCGTGTGCACCTGGTCACCCAAAGGCCGGCGTGCACCTGGTCACCCAAAAGGACCATGTGCACCTGGTCACCCAAAGGCCGGCGTGCACCTGGTCACCCAAAAGGACCATGTGCACCTGGTCACCCAAAGGCCGGCGTGCACCTGGTCACCCAAAGGCCGGCGTGCACCTGGTCACCCAAAAGGACCGTGTGCACCTGGTCACCCAAAGGCCGGCGTGCACCTGGTCACCCAAAGGCCGGCGTGCACCTGGTCACCCAAAAGGACCGTGTGCACCTGGTCACCCAAAGGCCGGCGTGCACCTGGTCACCCAAAAGACCCGTGTGCACCTGGTCACCCAAAAGACCCGTGTGCACCTGGTCACCCAAAAGACCCGTGTGCACCTGGTCACCCAAAAGACCCGTGTGCACCTGGTCACCCAAAAGACCCGTGTGCACCTGGTCACCCAAAAGACCCGTGTGCACCTGGTCACCCAAAAGACCCGTGTGCACCTGGTCACCCAAAAGACCCGTGTGCACCTGGTCACCTAAAAATTATAAAACGGTTTTAAATATTTTTACCCGTCATTCTATTGATATAGCCCGCTAGGGGAGTGCCCCACTACGGCCCTGTCTCGGTCGGGGCCGTCCTTGGTGCTTTATGGGCACTTTAAGAAATTGCGATGGATGCAGATTGCTATTAATCCCATGTGCACCTGGTCACCCAAAAGACCCGTGTGCACCTGGTCACCCAAAAGACCCGTGTGCACCTGGTCACCTAAAAATTATAAAACGGTTTTAAATATTTTTACCCGTCATTCTATTGATATAGCCCGCTAGGGGAGTGCCCCACTACGGCCCTGTCTCGGTCGGGGCCGTCCTTGGTGCTTTATGGGCACTTTAAGAAATTGCGATGGATGCAGATTGCTATTAATCCCATGTGCACCTGGTCACCCAAAAGACCCGTGTGCACCTGGTCACCCAAAAGACCCGTGTGCACCTGGTCACCTAAAAATTATAAAACGGTTTTAAATATTTTTACCCGTCATTCTATTGATATAGCCCGCTAGGGGAGTGCCCCACTACGGCCCTGTCTCGGTCGGGGCCGTCCTTGGTGCTTTATGGGCACTTTAAGAAATTGCGATGGATGCAGATTGCTATTAATCACATGTGCACCTGGTCACCCAAACGGCCCATGTGCACCTGGTCACCCAAAATTTATAAAACGGTTTTAAATATTTTTACCCGTCATTCTATTGCTATAGCCCGCTAGGGGAGTGCCCCACTACGGCCCTGTCTCGGTCGGGGCCGTCCTTGGTGCTTTATGGGCACTTTAAGAAATTGCGATGGATGCAGATTGCTATTAATCCCATGTGCACCTGGTCACCCAAAAGACCCGTGTGCACCTGGTCACCCAAAAGACCCGTGTGCACCTGGTCACCTAAAAATTATAAAACGGTTTTAAATATTTTTACCCGTCATTCTATTGATATAGCCCGCTAGGGGAGTGCCCCACTACGGCCCTGTCTCGGTCGGGGCCGTCCTTGGTGCTTTATGGGCACTTTAAGAAATTGCGATGGATGCAGATTGCTATTAATCCCATGTGCACCTGGTCACCCAAAAGACCCGTGTGCACCTGGTCACCCAAAAGACCCGTGTGCACCTGGTCACCTAAAAATTATAAAACGGTTTTAAATATTTTTACCCGTCATTCTATTGATATAGCCCGCTAGGGGAGTGCCCCACTACGGCCCTGTCTCGGTCGGGGCCGTCCTTGGTGCTTTATGGGCACTTTAAGAAATTGCGATGGATGCAGATTGCTATTAATCACATGTGCACCTGGTCACCCAAACGGCCCATGTGCACCTGGTCACCCAAAATTTATAAAACGGTTTTAAATATTTTTACCCGTCATTCTATTGCTATAGCCCGCTAGGGGAGTGCCCCACTACGGCCCTGTCTCGGTCGGGGCCGTCCTTGGTGCTTTATGGGCACTTTAAGAAATTGCGATGGATGCAGATTGCTATTAATCCCATGTGCACCTGGTCACCCAAAAGACCCGTGTGCACCTGGTCACCCAAAAGACCCGTGTGCACCTGGTCACCTAAAAATTATAAAACGGTTTTAAATATTTTTACCCGTCATTCTATTGATATAGCCCGCTAGGGGAGTGCCCCACTACGGCCCTGTCTCGGTCGGGGCCGTCCTTGGTGCTTTATGGGCACTTTAAGAAATTGCGATGGATGCAGATTGCTATTAATCACATGTGCACCTGGTCACCCAAACGGCCCATGTGCACCTGGTCACCCAAAATTTATAAAACGGTTTTAAATATTTTTACCCGTCATTCTATTGCTATAGCCCGCTAGGGGAGTGCCCCACTACGGCCCTGTCTCGGTCGGGGCCGTCCTTGGTGCTTTATGGGCACTTTAAGAAATTGCGATGGATGCAGATTGCTATTAATCCCATGTGCACCTGGTCACCCAAAAGACCCGTGTGCACCTGGTCACCCAAAAGACCCGTGTGCACCTGGTCACCTAAAAATTATAAAACGGTTTTAAATATTTTTACCCGTCATTCTATTGATATAGCCCGCTAGGGGAGTGCCCCACTACGGCCCTGTCTCGGTCGGGGCCGTCCTTGGTGCTTTATGGGCACTTTAAGAAATTGCGATGGATGCAGATTGCTATTAATCCCATGTGCACCTGGTCACCCAAAAGACCCGTGTGCACCTGGTCACCCAAAAGACCCGTGTGCACCTGGTCACCTAAAAATTATAAAACGGTTTTAAATACTTTTACCCGTCATTCTATTGATATAGCCCGCTAGGGGAGTGCCCCACTACGGCCCTCTCTCTGTCAGGGCCGTCCTTGGGTGCTTTTTAGACACTTTAAGAAATCACGATGGATGCAGATTGCTATTAATCCTCCGTGCAACTGGTGATTGAAAACGTGCATCTGGTAACCCAAAAATTATAAAACTGTTTTAAATCATTTTACCGGTCATTCTATTGATATAGCCCGCTAGGGGAGTGCCCCACTACGGCCCTGTCTCGGTCGGGGCCGTCCTTGGGTGCTTTTTAGACACTTTAAGAAATCACGATGGATGCAGATTGCTATTAATCCTCCGTGCAACTGGTGATTGAAAACGTGCATCTGGTAACCCAAAAATTATAAAACTGTTTTAAATCATTTTACCGGTCATTCTATTGATATAGCCCGCTAGGGGAGTGCCCCACTACGGCCCTGTCTCGGTCGGGGCCGTCCTTGGGTGCTTTTTAGACACTTTAAGAAATCACGATGGATGCAGATTGCTATTAATCCTCCGTGCAACTGGTGATTGAAAACGTGCATCTGGTAACCCAAAAATTATAAAACTGTTTTAAATCATTTTACCGGTCATTCTATTGATATAGCCCGCTAGGGGAGTGCCCCACTACGGCCCTGTCTCGGTCGGGGCCGTCCTTGGTGCTTTTTAGACACTTTAAGAAATCACGATGGATGCAGATTGCTATTAATCCTCCGTGCAACTGGTGATTGAAAACGTGCATCTGGTAACCCAAAAATTATAAAACTGTTTTAAATCATTTTACCGGTCATTCTATTGATATAGCCCGCTAGGGGAGTGCCCCACTACGGCCCTGTCTCGGTCGGGGCCGTCCTTGGTGCTTTATGGACACTTTAAGAAATTGCGATGGATGCAGATTGCTATTAATCCTCCGTGCAACTGGTGATTGAAAACGTGCATCTGGTAACCCAAAAATTTAAATATGGTTCAAAACCCGGGTAACACCACTCTATTTACGGACATGACAGTAGAGCTTACCCCCTGGAGCTATTGACCTCCAGGCTTGTAGGCCCTTACTCACCACCCGGGTATCACCCCTCTATTTCGGGGATGATACCAGCAGGGGACCCCCCCCCACCTCCACAACCTCGCATACCAGGTGAACCAGGGCACCCACACTTAAGCACCCCTCCTCGGACATTAAAGCAGATAACCGCGCTGTTATGAACCGCGTGCACCTGGTCACCCAAATGGAACTTGTGCACCTGGTCACCCAAAAGGACCGGCGTGCACCTGGTCACCCAAAAGACCCGTGTGCACCTGGTCACCCAAAGGCCGGCGTGCACCTGGTCACCCAAAAGACCCGTGTGCACCTGGTCACCCAAAGGCCGGCGTGCACCTGGTCACCCAAAAGACCCGTGTGCACCTGGTCACCCAAAGGCCGGCGTGCACCTGGTCACCCAAAAGACCCGTGTGCACCTGGTCACCCAAAGGCCGGCGTGCACCTGGTCACCCAAAAGACCCGTGTGCACCTGGTCACCCAAAGGCCGGCGTGCACCTGGTCACCCAAAAGACCCGTGTGCACCTGGTCACCCAAAGGCCGGCGTGCACCTGGTCACCCAAAAGACCCGTGTGCACCTGGTCACCCAAAGGCCGGCGTGCACCTGGTCACCCAAAAGACCCGTGTGCACCTGGTCACCCAAAGGCCGGCGTGCACCTGGTCACCCAAAAGACCCGTGTGCACCTGGTCACCCAAAGGCCGGCGTGCACCTGGTCACCCAAAAGACCCGTGTGCACCTGGTCACCCAAAAGACCCGTGTGCACCTGGTCACCCAAAAGACCCGTGTGCACCTGGTCACCCAAAGGCCGGCGTGCACCTGGTCACCCAAAAGACCCGTGTGCACCTGGTCACCCAAAGGCCGGCGTGCACCTGGTCACCCAAAAGACCCGTGTGCACCTGGTCACCCAAAGGCCGGCGTGCACCTGGTCACCCAAAGGACCATGTGCACCTGGTCACCCAAAGGCCGGCGTGCACCTGGTCACCCAAAGGACCATGTGCACCTGGTCACCCAAAAGGACCATGTGCACCTGGTCACCCAAAGGACCATGTGCACCTGGTCACCCAAAGGACCATGTGCACCTGGTCACCCAAAAGAACCGTGTGCACCTGGTCACCCAAAGGCCGGCGTGCACCTGGTCACCCAAAAGGACCATGTGCACCTGGTCACCCAAAGGCCGGCGTGCACCTGGTCACCCAAAAGGACCATGTGCACCTGGTCACCCAAAGGCCGGCGTGCACCTGGTCACCCAAAGGCCGGCGTGCACCTGGTCACCCAAAAGGACCGTGTGCACCTGGTCACCCAAAGGCCGGCGTGCACCTGGTCACCCAAAGGCCGGCGTGCACCTGGTCACCCAAAAGGACCGTGTGCACCTGGTCACCCAAAGGCCGGCGTGCACCTGGTCACCCAAAAGACCCGTGTGCACCTGGTCACCCAAAAGACCCGTGTGCACCTGGTCACCCAAAAGACCCGTGTGCACCTGGTCACCCAAAAGACCCGTGTGCACCTGGTCACCCAAAAGACCCGTGTGCACCTGGTCACCCAAAAGACCCGTGTGCACCTGGTCACCCAAAAGACCCGTGTGCACCTGGTCACCCAAAAGACCCGTGTGCACCTGGTCACCTAAAAATTATAAAACGGTTTTAAATATTTTTACCCGTCATTCTATTGATATAGCCCGCTAGGGGAGTGCCCCACTACGGCCCTGTCTCGGTCGGGGCCGTCCTTGGTGCTTTATGGGCACTTTAAGAAATTGCGATGGATGCAGATTGCTATTAATCCCATGTGCACCTGGTCACCCAAAAGACCCGTGTGCACCTGGTCACCCAAAAGACCCGTGTGCACCTGGTCACCTAAAAATTATAAAACGGTTTTAAATATTTTTACCCGTCATTCTATTGATATAGCCCGCTAGGGGAGTGCCCCACTACGGCCCTGTCTCGGTCGGGGCCGTCCTTGGTGCTTTATGGGCACTTTAAGAAATTGCGATGGATGCAGATTGCTATTAATCCCATGTGCACCTGGTCACCCAAAAGACCCGTGTGCACCTGGTCACCCAAAAGACCCGTGTGCACCTGGTCACCTAAAAATTATAAAACGGTTTTAAATATTTTTACCCGTCATTCTATTGATATAGCCCGCTAGGGGAGTGCCCCACTACGGCCCTGTCTCGGTCGGGGCCGTCCTTGGTGCTTTATGGGCACTTTAAGAAATTGCGATGGATGCAGATTGCTATTAATCACATGTGCACCTGGTCACCCAAACGGCCCATGTGCACCTGGTCACCCAAAATTTATAAAACGGTTTTAAATATTTTTACCCGTCATTCTATTGCTATAGCCCGCTAGGGGAGTGCCCCACTACGGCCCTGTCTCGGTCGGGGCCGTCCTTGGTGCTTTATGGGCACTTTAAGAAATTGCGATGGATGCAGATTGCTATTAATCCCATGTGCACCTGGTCACCCAAAAGACCCGTGTGCACCTGGTCACCCAAAAGACCCGTGTGCACCTGGTCACCTAAAAATTATAAAACGGTTTTAAATATTTTTACCCGTCATTCTATTGATATAGCCCGCTAGGGGAGTGCCCCACTACGGCCCTGTCTCGGTCGGGGCCGTCCTTGGTGCTTTATGGGCACTTTAAGAAATTGCGATGGATGCAGATTGCTATTAATCCCATGTGCACCTGGTCACCCAAAAGACCCGTGTGCACCTGGTCACCCAAAAGACCCGTGTGCACCTGGTCACCTAAAAATTATAAAACGGTTTTAAATATTTTTACCCGTCATTCTATTGATATAGCCCGCTAGGGGAGTGCCCCACTACGGCCCTGTCTCGGTCGGGGCCGTCCTTGGTGCTTTATGGGCACTTTAAGAAATTGCGATGGATGCAGATTGCTATTAATCACATGTGCACCTGGTCACCCAAACGGCCCATGTGCACCTGGTCACCCAAAATTTATAAAACGGTTTTAAATATTTTTACCCGTCATTCTATTGCTATAGCCCGCTAGGGGAGTGCCCCACTACGGCCCTGTCTCGGTCGGGGCCGTCCTTGGTGCTTTATGGGCACTTTAAGAAATTGCGATGGATGCAGATTGCTATTAATCCCATGTGCACCTGGTCACCCAAAAGACCCGTGTGCACCTGGTCACCCAAAAGACCCGTGTGCACCTGGTCACCTAAAAATTATAAAACGGTTTTAAATATTTTTACCCGTCATTCTATTGATATAGCCCGCTAGGGGAGTGCCCCACTACGGCCCTGTCTCGGTCGGGGCCGTCCTTGGTGCTTTATGGGCACTTTAAGAAATTGCGATGGATGCAGATTGCTATTAATCACATGTGCACCTGGTCACCCAAACGGCCCATGTGCACCTGGTCACCCAAAATTTATAAAACGGTTTTAAATATTTTTACCCGTCATTCTATTGCTATAGCCCGCTAGGGGAGTGCCCCACTACGGCCCTGTCTCGGTCGGGGCCGTCCTTGGTGCTTTATGGGCACTTTAAGAAATTGCGATGGATGCAGATTGCTATTAATCACATGTGCACCTGGTCACCCAAACGGCCCATGTGCACCTGGTCACCCAAAATTTATAAAACGGTTTTAAATATTTTTACCCGTCATTCTATTGCTATAGCCCGCTAGGGGAGTGCCCCACTACGGCCCTGTCTCGGTCGGGGCCGTCCTTGGTGCTTTATGGGCACTTTAAGAAATTGCGATGGATGCAGATTGCTATTAATCCCATGTGCACCTGGTCACCCAAAAGACCCGTGTGCACCTGGTCACCCAAAAGACCCGTGTGCACCTGGTCACCCAAAAGACCCGTGTGCACCTGGTCACCCAAAAATTATAAAACTGTTTTAAATACTTTTACCGGTCATTCTAATATTAAATCCCACTATGGAGCCCCACTACTGGGGAAAATTCACCGGAGGGCGCCAAAGGTAAATGGATTTTAGAATCCTCCATATATATTGTAGCTTTGGCGCACTCCAGTGAATTTTTTAAAGTACTGGGGCTTCATATTGGGAGTCCAGGTAAATGTATTTTGAAACACATTTTTAATCATTTTAATGCATAAATGACACAAATACAAGGGTGAATTTCAAACAAATATGCTTTAATTAATCAGTTAATCATTTATTGATTTGTCCCTCAATCAGTGCCCGGGCCCGGCTGGCATTTTTGGGCAAATTGTGGTACCGGTAGTGGCGTGCCTGCGTTTCCAGAGAGTGACACATATGGTCAGCCACAGTTCCTCGGTCTGTATCCAAGCCTTGGTTAAAGTTCAATGTGGCAACACTGCGTCGAATTGTACCGAAGGTCACTTTACTTCCAATACCAAACTCTGCAAAGATTTGCCCCACATACTCACACAGATTACCGTAAGGTTGACCGCAGGATGTGAAAAAGAAGAGTTCTATTTCTGAGGTCATTCCACTCAGATGAGGCCTGATTTGATGGAATCGTTTAAGCCAAGTGTATTCCTCCTGACATAGAACAATTCTGCACTCCCCAAAGCTATAGTTTGTTTTGTGGCTAGCTACACACATCTGATAACCCCCACCTTCCGGGGTTACTTCATTGAAATCACTCTCACTAA
>NW_028322069.1:0-72040 GCF_057628025.1 Oncorhynchus mykiss
CCGATTTTTTTCCCGATTTTTTTTCCCGATTTTTGTCCCGATTTTCCCGATTTTTCCCGATTTTTCCCGATTTTTTTTTCCGATTTTTCCCGATTTTTTTCCGATTTTTTTTCCCGATTTTTCCCGATTTTTTTCCGATTTTTCTTTTCCCGATTTTTCCCTTTTTTTTCCGATTTTTTCCCGATTTTGTTTTTCCGATTTTTTCCCGATTTTTTTTCCGATTTTTTTCGATTTATTCCGATTTTTTTCCCGATTTTTTCCCGATTTTTCCCGATTTTTTCCGATTTTTTTCCGATTTTTTTTCCGATTTTTTTCCCGATTTTTCCCGATTTTCCGATTTTTTTCCGATTTTTTTCCGATTTTTCCGATTTTCCCGATTTTTTTCCGATTTTTTCCGATTATTTTTTTTTTCCGATTTTTTTCCCGATTTTTCCCGATTTTTTTCCCGATTTTTCCCGATTTATTCGATTTTTTCCGATTTTTTTCCGATTTTTTTCCGATTTTTTTTCCCGATTTTTCCCGATTTTTTTCCCGATTTTTTCCGATTTTTTTTCCGATTTGTTCCGATTTTTCCCGATTTTTTTCCTTTTTCCGATTTTTTTTTTCCGATTTTTCGTTTCCCGATTTTTCCCGATTTTTTCCCGATTTTTCCCGATTTTTTCCGATTTTTTCCGATTTTTTCCCGATTTTTCCCGATTTTTTTCCGATTTTTTCCCGATTTTTTTCCCGATTTTTTTCCCGATTTTTTTTCCCGATTTTTCCCGATTTTTTTCCCGATTTTTTCTTTTTTCCGATTTTCTTTTTTTTCCCGATTTTTTCCCGATTTTTTTTCCCGATTTTTTCCCGATTTTTTCCCGATTTTTTTCCCGATTTTTTCCCGATTTTTTTCCGATTTTTTTTCCTTTTTCCGATTTTTTCCGATTTTTCCCGATTTTTTCCCGATTTTTTCCCGATTTTTCCCGATTTTTTTCCCGATTTTTTCCCCGATTTTTTTCCGATTTTTTTTCCCGATTTTTTCCCGATTTTTTCCCGATTTTTCCCGATTTTTTTCCCGATTTTTCCCATTTTTTTTCCCGATTTTTCCCGATTTTTTCCGATTTTTCCATTTTTTTCCGATTTTTTTTCCCGATTTTTCGTTTTCCCGATTTTTCCCGATTTTCCCGATTTTTTTCCGATTTTTTTCCGATTTTTCCCGATTTTTTTCCCGATTTTTTTTCCCGATTTTTATCCCGATTTTTTCCCCATTTTTTTTCCGATTTTTTTTTTCCCCATTTTTCCCGATTTTTCCGATTTTTTTCCCGATTTTTCCCGATTTTTTTCCCGATTTTTCCGATTTTTTTCCGATTTTTTTTCCGATTTTTTCCGATTTTTCCCGATTTTTTCCCGATTTTTTTCCCGATTTTTCCCGATTTTTTTTCCAGATTTTCCCGATTTTTTTCCGATTTTTTTTCCGATTTTTCCCGATTTTTCCCGATTTTTTTCCCGATTTTTTTTCCCGATTTTTATCCCGATTTTTTCCCCGATTTTTTCCGATTTTTTTTCCCGATTTTTCCCGATTTTTCCCGATTTTTTCCCGATTTTTCCCAATTTTTTTCCCGATTTTTCCCGATTTTTTTCCCGATTTTTCCCGATTTTTTCCGATTTTTTTCCGATTTTTTTTCCGATTTTTTTCCCGATTTTTCCCGATTTTTTTCCCGATTTTTCCCGATTTTTTTCCCGATTTTTCCCGATTTTTTTCCGATTTTTTTTCCCGATTTTTTCCCGATTTTTCCCGATTTTTTTCCCGATTTTTCCCGATTTTTTCAGATTTTTCCGATTTTTTCCCGATTTTTTTTCCGATTTTTCCCGATTTTTCCCGATTTTTTTCCCGATTTTTTTTCCCGATTTTTATCCCGATTTTTTTCCCCATTTTTTTCCGATTTTTTTTCCCCATTTTTCCCGATTTTTCCGATTTTTTCCCGATTTTTCCCGATTTTTTCCCGATTTTTCCCGATTTTTTTCCGATTTTTTTTCCGATTTTTTCCGATTTTTCCCGATTTTTTCCCGATTTTTTTCCCGATTTTTCCCGATTTTTTCCCGATTTTTTCCCCATTTTTTCCGATTTTTTTTCCCATTTTTCCCGATTTTTCCGATTTTTCCCGATTTTTTTCCGATTTTTCCCATTTTTTTCCCGATTTTTCCCGATTTTTCCGATTTTTTCCGATTTTTTTCCGATTTTTCTTCCCGATTTTCCCGATTTTCCCGATTTTTTTCCGATTTTTTTCCGATTTTTCCCGATTTTTTTCCCGATTTTTTTCCCGATTTTTATCCCGATTTTTTTCCCCATTTTTTTTCCGATTTTTTTTTCCCCATTTTTCCCGATTTTTCCGATTTTTTCCCGATTTTTCCCGATTTTTTTCCCGATTTTTCACGATTTTTTTCCGATTTTTTTTCCGATTTTTTCCGATTTTTCCCGATTTTTTCCCGATTTTTTTCCCGATTTTTTCCGATTTCTTTTCCAGATTTTCCCGATTTTTTTCCGATTTTTTTCCGATTTTTCCCGATTTTTCCCGATTTTTTTCCCGATTTTTTTTCCCGATTTTTATCCCGATTTTTTTCCCCATTTTTTTCCGATTTTTTTTTCCCCATTTTTCCCGATTTTTCCGATTTTTTCCCGATTTTTCCCAATTTTTTTCCCGATTTTTCCCGATTTTTTTCCCGATTTTTCCCGATTTTTTCCGATTTTTTTCCGATTTTTTTTCCGATTTTTTTCCCGATTTTTCCCGATTTTTTTCCCGATTTTTTTCCCGATTTTTTTCCCGATTTTTCCCGATTTTTTTCCGATTTTTTTTCCGATTTTTTTTCCCGATTTTTCCCGATTTTTTTCCCGATTTTTCCCGATTTTTTTCCGATTTTTCCGATTTTTTCCCGATTTTTTTTCCGATTTTTCCCGATTTTTCCCGATTTTTTTCCCGATTTTTTTTCCCGATTTTTATCCCGATTTTTTTCCCCATTTTTTTTCCGATTTTTTTTTCCCCATTTTTCCCGATTTTTCCGATTTTTTCCCGATTTTTCCCGATTTTTTTCCCGATTTTTCCCGATTTTTTCCGATTTTTTTCCGATTTTTTCCGATTTTTCCCGATTTTTTCCCGATTTTTTTCCCGATTTTTCCCGATTTTTTTCCCGATTTTTTCCCCATTTTTTTTCCGATTTTTTTTTCCCCATTTTTCCCGATTTTTCCGATTTTTTCCCGATTTTTTTCCGATTTTTCCCATTTTTCCCGATTTTTCCCGATTTTTCCGATTTTTTCCGATTTTTTTCCCGATTTTTCTTCCCGATTTTCCCGATTTTCCCGATTTTTTTTCCGATTTTTTTTCCGATTTTTCCCGATTTTTTTCCCGATTTTTTTTCCCGATTTTTATCCCGATTTTTTCCCCATTTTTTTTCCGATTTTTTTTTCCCCATTTTTCCCGATTTTTCCGATTTTTTCCCGATTTTTCCCGATTTTTTCCCGATTTTTCACGATTTTTTTCCGATTTTTTTTCCGATTTTTTCCGATTTTTCCCGATTTTTTCCCGATTTTTTTCCCGATTTTTCCCGATTTTTTTCCCGATTTTTTCCCCATTTTTTTTCCGATTTTTTTTTCCCGATTTTTCCCGATTTTTCCGATTTTTTTCCGATTTTTCCCGATTTTTCCAGATTTTTTTCCGATTTTTCCCGATTTTTTTCCGATTTTTTCCCGATTTTCCCGATTTTTTTCCGATTTTTTTCCGATTTTTTTTCCTATTTTTCCCGATTTTTCCCGATTTTTTTCCGATTTTTTCCCGATTTTTTTTCCCGATTTTTCCCGATTTTTCCGATTTTTTCCGATTTTTTTCCGATTTTTTTCCGATTTTTTTTCCGATTTTTCCCGATTTTCCCGATTTTTTTCCGATTTTTTTCCGATTTTTTTCCGATTTTTCCCGATTTTTTTCCGATTTTTTATTATTTTTTTTCCGATTTTTTTCCCGATTTTTCACGATTTTTTTCCCGATTTTTCCCGATTTTTTTCCGATTTTTTTCCGATTTTTTTTCCGATTTTTTCCCGATTTTTCCCGATTTTTTTCCCGATTTTTCCCGATTTTTTTCCGATTTTTCCGATTTTTTTCCCGATTTTTCCCGATTTTTTTCCCGATTTTTCCCGATTTTTTCCGATTTTTCCGATTTTTTCCCGATTTTTTTTCCGATTTTTCCCGATTTTTCCCGATTTTTTTCCCGATTTTTTTTCCCGATTTTTATCCCGATTTTTTTCCCCATTTTTTTTCCGATTTTTTTCCCCCATTTTTCCCGATTTTTCCGATTTTTTCCCGATTTTTCCCGATTTTTTTCCCGATTTTTCCCGATTTTTTTCCGATTTTTTTCCGATTTTTTCCGATTTTTTCCGATTTTTTCCCGATTTTTTTCCCGATTTTTTTTCCCGATTTTTTTCCCGATTTTTTCCCCTATTTTTTTCCGTTTTTTTTTCCCCATTTTCCCGATTTTCCGATTTTCCCGATTTTTTTCCGATTTTTCCCATTTTTTTCCCGATTTTTCCCGATTTTTCCGATTTTTTCCGATTTTTTTCCCGATTTTTCTTCCCGATTTTCCCGATTTTCCCGATTTTTTTTCCTGATTTTTCCCGATTTTTTTCCAGATTTTTTTTCCCGATTTTTATCCCGATTTTTTTCCCCATTTTTTTCCGATTTTTTTTTCCCCATTTTTCCCGATTTTTCCGATTTTTTCCCGATTTTTCCCGATTTTTTTCCCGATTTTTCACGATTTTTTTCCGATTTTTTTTCCGATTTTTTCCGATTTTTCCCGATTTTTTCCCGATTTTTTTCCCGATTTTTCCCGATTTTTTTTCCCGATTTTCCCGATTTTTTTCCGATTTTTTTTCCGATTTTTCCCGATTTTTCCCGATTTTTTTCCCGATTTTTTTTCCCGATTTTTATCCCGATTTTTTTCCCCATTTTTTTCCGATTTTTCCCGATTTTTTCCCGATTTTTTTCCCGATTTTTCCCGATTTTTTTCCCGATTTTTTCCCCATTTTTTCCGATTTTTTTTTCCCGATTTTTCCCGATTTTTCCGATTTTTTTTCCGATTTTTCCCGATTTTTCCCGATTTTTTCCGATTTTTCCCGATTTTTTTCCGATTTTTTTCCGATTTTTCCCGATTTTTCCCGATTTTTTTTCCGATTTTTTCCGATTTTTCCCGATTTTTTCCGATTTTTTCCCGATTTTTTTTCCGATTTTTCCCGATTTTTTCCGATTTTTTTCCGATTTTTCCCGATTTTTTTCCCGATTTTTTTCCCATTTTTTTTCGATTTTCCCGATTTTTTTCCGATTTTTTTCCGATTTTTTTTCCGATTTTTCCCGATTTTTTTCCGATTTTTTTTCCGATTTTTCCCGATTTTTTTCCGATTTTTTTCCGATTTTTTTCCGATTTTTTTCCGATTTTTTTCCCGATTTTTTTCCCGATTTTTCCCGATTTTTTTCCGATTTTTTTCCGATTTTTTTCCCGATTTTTCCCGATTTTTTTCCGATTTTTTTCCGATTTTTTTCCCGATTTTTCCCGATTTTTTTCCCGATTTTTCCCGATTTTTTTCCGATTTTTTTTCCGATTTTTTCCGATTTTTTCCGATTTTTTCCCGATTTTTTTTTCCGATTTTTCCCGATTTTTTTCCGATTTTTCCCATTTTTTTCCCGATTTTTCCGATTTTTTTTCCGATTTTTCCCGATTTTTCCCGATTTTTTTCCGATTTTTCCCGATTTTTTTCCGATTTTTTTCCGATTTTTCCCGATTTTTCCCGATTTTTTTTCCGATTTTTTCCGATTTTTCCCGATTTTTTCCGATTTTTTCCCGATTTTTTTTCCGATTTTTCCCGATTTTTTCCGATTTTTTTCCGATTTTTCCCGATTTTTTTCCCGATTTTTTTCCCATTTTTTTTCGATTTTCCCGATTTTTTTCCGATTTTTTCCGATTTTTTTTCCGATTTTTCCCGATTTTTTTCCGATTTTTTTTCCGATTTTTCCCGATTTTTTTCCGATTTTTTTCCGATTTTTTTCCGATTTTTTTCCCGATTTTTCCCGATTTTTTTCCCGATTTTTCCCGATTTTTTTCCGATTTTTTTCCGATTTTTTTTCCGATTTTTCCCGATTTTTTTCCGATTTTTTTCCGATTTTTTTCCCGATTTTTCCCGATTTTTTTCCCGATTTTTCCCGATTTTTTTCCGATTTTTTTTCCGATTTTTTCCGATTTTTTCCGATTTTTTCCCGATTTTTTTTTCCGATTTTTCCCGATTTTTTTCCGATTTTTCCCATTTTTTTCCCGATTTTTTTTCCCGATTTTTCCCGATTTTTCTTTCCGATTTTTCCCGATTTTTTTCCGATTTTTCCCATTTTTTTCCCGATTTTTTTTCCCGATTTTTCCCGATTTTTCCGATTTTTTCCGATTTTTTTCCCGATTTTTCTTCCCGATTTTCCCGATTTTCCCGATTTTTCCGATTTTTTCCCGATTTTTCCCGATTTTTTTACCGATTTTTCCCGATTTTTTTCCGATTTTTTTTCCGATTTTTTCCGATTTTTCCCAATTTTTTCCCGATTTTTTTCTCGATTTTTCCCGATTTTTTTCCCGATTTTTTCCCCATTTTTTTCCGATTTTTTTTTCCCGATTTTTCCCGATTTTTCCGATTTTTTTTCCGATTTTTCCCGATTTTTCCCGATTTTTTTCCGATTTTTCCCGATTTTTTTCCGATTTTTTTCCCGATTTTTTTCCGATTTTTTTCCGATTTTTTTTCCGATTTTTCCCGATTTTTCCCGATTTTTTTCCGATTTTTTTCCCGATTTTTTTTCCCGATTTTTCCCGATTTTTCCGATTTTTTCCGATTTTTTTCCGATTTTTTTTCCGATTTTTTTTTCCCCATTTTTCCCGATTTTTCCGATTTTTTCCCGATTTTTCCCGATTTTTTTCCCGATTTTTCACGATTTTTTTCCGATTTTTTTTCCGATTTTTTCCGATTTTTCCCGATTTTTTCCCGATTTTTTTCCCGATTTTTCCCGATTTTTTTCCCGATTTTTTCCCCATTTTTTTTCCGATTTTTTTTTCCCGATTTTTCCCGATTTTTCCGATTTTTTTTCCGATTTTTCCCGATTTTTCCAGATTTTTTTCCGATTTTTCCCGATTTTTTTCCGATTTTTTCCCGATTTTCCCGATTTTTTTCCGATTTTTTTCCGATTTTTTTTCCTATTTTTCCCGATTTTTCCCGATTTTTTCCGATTTTTTTCCCGATTTTTTTTCCCGATTTTTCCCGATTTTTCCGATTTTTTCCGATTTTTTTCCGATTTTTTTTCCGATTTTTTTTCCGATTTTTCCCGATTTTCCCGATTTTTTTCCGATTTTTTCCCGATTTTTTTTTCCGATTTTTCCCGATTTTTTTCCGATTTTTCCCATTTTTTTCCCGATTTTTTTTCCCGATTTTTCCCGATTTTTCTTTCCGATTTTTCCCGATTTTTTTCCGATTTTTCCCATTTTTTTCCCGATTTTTTTTCCCGATTTTTCCCGATTTTTCCGATTTTTTCCGATTTTTTTCCCGATTTTTCTTCCCGATTTTCCCGATTTTCCCGATTTTTCCGATTTTTTCCCGATTTTTCCCGATTTTTTTACCGATTTTTCCCGATTTTTTTCCGATTTTTTTTCCGATTTTTTCCGATTTTTCCCAATTTTTTCCCGATTTTTTTCTCGATTTTTCCCGATTTTTTTCCCGATTTTTTCCCCATTTTTTTCCGATTTTTTTTTCCCGATTTTTCCCGATTTTTCCGATTTTTTTTCCGATTTTTCCCGATTTTTCCCGATTTTTTTCCGATTTTTCCCGATTTTTTTCCGATTTTTTTCCCGATTTTTTTCCGATTTTTTTCCGATTTTTTTTCCGATTTTTCCGATTTTTCCCGATTTTTTTCCGATTTTTTTCCCGATTTTTTTTCCCGATTTTTCCCGATTTTTCCGATTTTTTCCGATTTTTTTCCGATTTTTTTTCCGATTTTTTTTTCCCCATTTTTCCCGATTTTTCCGATTTTTTCCCGATTTTTCCCGATTTTTTTCCCGATTTTTCACGATTTTTTTCCGATTTTTTTTCCGATTTTTTCCGATTTTTCCCGATTTTTTCCCGATTTTTTTCCCGATTTTTCCCGATTTTTTTCCCGATTTTTTCCCCATTTTTTTCCGATTTTTTTTTCCCGATTTTTCTCGATTTTTCCGATTTTTTTTCCGATTTTTCCCGATTTTTCCAGATTTTTTTCCGATTTTTCCCGATTTTTTTCCGATTTTTTCCCGATTTTCCCGATTTTTTTCCGATTTTTTCCGATTTTTTTCCTATTTTTCCCGATTTTTCCCGATTTTTTTCCGATTTTTTTCCCGATTTTTTTTCCCGATTTTTCCCGATTTTTCCGATTTTTTCCGATTTTTTTCCGATTTTTTTTCCGATTTTTTTTCCGATTTTTCCCGATTTTCCCGATTTTTTTCCGATTTTTTTCCGATTTTTTTCCGATTTTTCCCGATTTTTTTCCGATTTTTTATTATTTTTTTTCCGATTTTTTTCCCGATTTTTCACGATTTTTTTCCCGATTTTTCCCGATTTTTTTCCGATTTTTTTCCGATTTTTTTTCCGATTTTTTTCCCGATTTTTCCCGATTTTTTTCCCGATTTTTCCCGATTTTTTTCCGATTTTTTCCGATTTTTTTCCCGATTTTTCCCGATTTTTTTCCCGATTTTTCCCGATTTTTTCCGATTTTTCCGATTTTTTCCCGATTTTTTTTCCGATTTTTCCCGATTTTTCCCGATTTTTTTCCCGATTTTTTTTCCCGATTTTTATCCCGATTTTTTTCCCCATTTTTTTTCCGATTTTTTTTCCCCCATTTTTCCCGATTTTTCCGATTTTTTCCCGATTTTTCCCGATTTTTTTCCCGATTTTTCCCGATTTTTTTCCGATTTTTTTTCCGATTTTTTCCGATTTTTTCCGATTTTTTCCCGATTTTTTTCCCGATTTTTTTTTCCCGATTTTTTTCCCGATTTTTTCCCCATTTTTTTTCCGTTTTTTTTTTCCCCATTTTTCCCGATTTTTCCGATTTTTCCCGATTTTTTTCCGATTTTTCCCATTTTTTTCCCGATTTTTCCCGATTTTTCCGATTTTTTCCGATTTTTTTCCGATTTTTCTTCCCGATTTTCCCGATTTTCCCGATTTTTTTTCCGATTTTTTTTCCGATTTTTCCCGATTTTTTTCCAGATTTTTTTTCCCGATTTTTATCCCGATTTTTTTCCCCATTTTTTTCCGATTTTTTTTTCCCCATTTTTCCCGATTTTTCCGATTTTTTCCCGATTTTTCCCGATTTTTTTCCCGATTTTTCACGATTTTTTTCCGATTTTTTTTCCGATTTTTTCCGATTTTTCCCGATTTTTTCCCGATTTTTTTCCCGATTTTTCCCGATTTTTTTTCCCGATTTTCCCGATTTTTTTCCGATTTTTTTTCCGATTTTTCCCGATTTTTCCCGATTTTTTTCCCGATTTTTTTTCCCGATTTTTATCCCGATTTTTTTCCCCATTTTTTTCCGATTTTTCCCGATTTTTTCCCGATTTTTTTCCCGATTTTTCCCGATTTTTTTCCCGATTTTTTCCCCATTTTTTCCGATTTTTTTTTCCCGATTTTTCCCGATTTTTCCGATTTTTTTTCCGATTTTTCCCGATTTTTCCCGATTTTTTTCCGATTTTTCCCGATTTTTTTCCGATTTTTTTCCGATTTTTCCCGATTTTTCCCGATTTTTTTTCCGATTTTTTCCGATTTTTCCCGATTTTTTCCGATTTTTTCCCGATTTTTTTTCCGATTTTTCCCGATTTTTTCCGATTTTTTTCCGATTTTTCCCGATTTTTTTCCCGATTTTTTTCCCATTTTTTTTCGATTTTCCCGATTTTTTTCCGATTTTTTTCCGATTTTTTTCCCGATTTTTCCCGATTTTTTTCCCGATTTTTCCCGATTTTTTCCGATTTTTCCGATTTTTTCCCGATTTTTTTTCCGATTTTTCCCGATTTTTCCCGATTTTTTTCCCGATTTTTTTTCCCGATTTTTATCCCGATTTTTTTCCCCATTTTTTTTCCGATTTTTCCCGATTTTTTTCCCGATTTTTTTTCCCGATTTTTATCCCGATTTTTTTCCCCATTTTTTTCCGATTTTTTTTTCCCCATTTTTCCCGATTTTTCCGATTTTTTCCCGATTTTTCCCGATTTTTTTCCCGATTTTTCACGATTTTTTTCCGATTTTTTTCCGATTTTTTTCCGATTTTTTTCCGATTTTTCCCGATTTTTTTCCGATTTTTTTATTATTTTTTTTCCGATTTTTTTCCCGATTTTTCCCGATTTTTTTCCCGATTTTTCCCGATTTTTTTCCGATTTTTTTCCGATTTTTTTTCCGATTTTTTTCCCGATTTTTCCCGATTTTTTTCCCGATTTTTCCCGATTTTTTTCCCGATTTTTCCCGATTTTTTTCCGATTTTTTTCCGATTTTTTTCCCGATTTTTCCCGATTTTTTTCCCGATTTTTCCCGATTTTTTCCGATTTTTCCGATTTTTTCCCGATTTTTTTTTCCGATTTTTCCCGATTTTTTTCCGATTTTTCCCATTTTTTTCCCGATTTTTTTTCCCGATTTTTCCCGATTTTTCCGATTTTTTCCGATTTTTTTCCCGATTTTTCCCGATTTTTTTTCCCGATTTTCCCGATTTTTTTCCGATTTTTTTCCGATTTTTTTTCCGATTTTTTTTCCGATTTTTCCCGATTTTTCCCGATTTTTTTCCAGATTTTTTTTCCCGATTTTTATCCCGATTTTTCCCGATTTTTTTTCCCGATTTTCCCGATTTTTTTCCGATTTTTTCCCGATTTTTTTCCGATTTTTCCCATTTTTTTCCCGATTTTTTTTCCCGATTTTTCCCGATTTTTCCGATTTTTTCCGATTTTTTTCCCGATTTTTCCCGATTTTTTTTCCCGATTTTCCCGATTTTTTTCCGATTTTTTTCCGATTTTTTTTCCGATTTTTTTTCCGATTTTTCCCGATTTTTCCCGATTTTTTCCGATTTTTCCCAATTTTTTCCCGATTTTTTTCCCGATTTTTCCCGATTTTTTTCCCGATTTTTTCCCCATTTTTTTCCGATTTTTTTTTCCCGATTTTTCCCGATTTTTCCGATTTTTTTTCCGATTTTTCCCGATTTTTCCCGATTTTTTTCCGATTTTTCCCGATTTTTTTCCGATTTTTTTCCCGATTTTTTTCCGATTTTTTTCCGATTTTTTTTCCGATTTTTCCCGATTTTTCCCGATTTTTTTCCGATTTTTTTCCCGATTTTTTTTCCCGATTTTTCCCGATTTTTCCGATTTTTTCCGATTTTTTTCCGATTTTTTTTCCGATTTTTTTTCCGATTTTTCCCGATTTTCCCGATTTTTTTCCGATTTTTTTCCGATTTTTTTCCGATTTTTCCCGATTTTTTTCCGATTTTTTTATTATTTTTTTTCCGATTTTTTTCCCGATTTTTCCCGATTTTTTTCCCGATTTTTCCCGATTTTTTTCCGATTTTTTTCCGATTTTTTTTCCGATTTTTTTCCCGATTTTTCCCGATTTTTTTCCCGATTTTTCCCGATTTTTTTCCCGATTTTTCCCGATTTTTTTCCGATTTTTTTCCGATTTCTTTCCCGATTTTTCCCGATTTTTTTCCCGATTTTTCCCGATTTTTTCCGATTTTTCCGATTTTTTCCCGATTTTTTTTCCGATTTTTCCCGATTTTTCCCGATTTTTTTCCCGATTTTTTTTCCCGATTTTTCCGATTTTTTCCCGATTTTTCCCGATTTTTTTCCCGATTTTTCCCGATTTTTTTCCGATTTTTTTTCCGATTTTTTTCCCGATTTTTCCCGATTTTTTTCCCGATTTTTTCCCCATTTTTTTTCCGATTTTTTTTCCCCCATTTTTCCCGATTTTTCCGATTTTTCCCGATTTTTTTCCGATTTTTCCCATTTTTTTCCCGATTTTTCCCGATTTTTCCGATTTTTTCCGATTTTTTTCCCGATTTTTTTTTCCGATTTTTTTCCCGATTTTTCTTCCCGATTTTCCCGATTTTCCCGATTTTTTTTCCGATTTTTTTTCCGATTTTTCCCGATTTTTTTCCCGATTTTTTTTCCCGATTTTTATCCCGATTTTTTTCCCCATTTTTTTCCGATTTTTTTTTCCCCATTTTTCCCGATTTTTCCGATTTTTTCCCGATTTTTCCCGATTTTTTTCCCGATTTTTCACGATTTTTTTCCGATTTTTTTCCGATTTTTTTCCGATTTTTTTCCGATTTTTCCCGATTTTTTTCCGATTTTTTTATTATTTTTTTTCCGATTTTTTTCCCGATTTTTCCCGATTTTTTTCCCGATTTTTCCCGATTTTTTTCCGATTTTTTTCCGATTTTTTTTCCGATTTTTTTCCCGATTTTTCCCGATTTTTTTCCCGATTTTTCCCGATTTTTTTCCCGATTTTTCCCGATTTTTTTCCGATTTTTTTCCGATTTTTTTCCCGATTTTTCCCGATTTTTTTCCCGATTTTTCCCGATTTTTTCCGATTTTTCCGATTTTTTCCCGATTTTTTTTTCCGATTTTTCCCGATTTTTTTCCGATTTTTCCCATTTTTTTCCCGATTTTTTTTCCCGATTTTTCCCGATTTTTCCGATTTTTTCCGATTTTTTTCCCGATTTTTCCCGATTTTTTTTCCCGATTTTCCCGATTTTTTTCCGATTTTTTTCCGATTTTTTTTCCGATTTTTTTTCCGATTTTTCACGATTTTTCCCGATTTTTTTCCAGATTTTTTTTCCCGATTTTTATCCCGATTTTTCCCGATTTTTTTTCCCGATTTTCCCGATTTTTTTCCGATTTTTTCCCGATTTTTTTCCGATTTTTCCCATTTTTTTCCCGATTTTTTTTCCCGATTTTTCCCGATTTTTCCGATTTTTTCCGATTTTTTTCCCGATTTTTCCCGATTTTTTTTCCCGATTTTCCCGATTTTTTTCCGATTTTTTTCCGATTTTTTTTCCGATTTTTTTCCGATTTTTCCCGATTTTTCCCGATTTTTTCCGATTTTTCCCGATTTTTTTCCGATTTTTTTTTCCCCATTTTTCCCGATTTTTCCGATTTTTTCCCGATTTTTCCCGATTTTTTTCCCGATTTTTCACGATTTTTTTCCGATTTTTTTTCCGATTTTTTCCGATTTTTCCCGATTTTTTCCCGATTTTTTTCCCGATTTTTCCCGATTTTTTTTCCCGATTTTCCCGATTTTTTTCCGATTTTTTTTCCGATTTTTCCCGATTTTTCCCGATTTTTTTCCCGATTTTTTTTCCCGATTTTTATCCCGATTTTTTTCCCCATTTTTTTCCGATTTTTCCCGATTTTTTCCCGATTTTTTTCCCGATTTTTCCCGATTTTTTTCCCGATTTTTTCCCCATTTTTTCCGATTTTTTTTTCCCGATTTTTCCCGATTTTTCCGATTTTTTTTCCGATTTTTCCCGATTTTTCCCGATTTTTTTCCGATTTTTCCCGATTTTTTTCCGATTTTTTTCCGATTTTTCCCGATTTTTCCCGATTTTTTTTCCGATTTTTTCCGATTTTCCCGATTTTTTCCGATTTTTTCCCGATTTTTTTCCGATTTTTCCCGATTTTTTCCGATTTTTTTCCGATTTTTCCCGATTTTTTTCCCGATTTTTTTCCCATTTTTTTTCGATTTTCCCGATTTTTTTCCGATTTTTTTCCGATTTTTTTTCCGATTTTTCCCGATTTTTTTCCGATTTTTTTTCCGATTTTTCCCGATTTTTTTCCGATTTTTTTCCGATTTTTTTCCGATTTTTTTCCGATTTTTTTCCCGATTTTTTTCCCGATTTTTCCCGATTTTTTTCCGATTTTTTTCCGATTTTTTTCCCGATTTTTCCCGATTTTTTTCCGATTTTTTTCCGATTTTTTTCCCGATTTTTCCCGATTTTTTTCCCGATTTTTCCCGATTTTTTTCCGATTTTTTTTCCGATTTTTTCCGATTTTTTCCGATTTTTTCCCGATTTTTTTTTCCGATTTTTCCCGATTTTTTTCCGATTTTTCCCATTTTTTTCCCGATTTTTCCGATTTTTTTTCCGATTTTTCCCGATTTTTCCCGATTTTTTTCCGATTTTTCCCGATTTTTTCCGATTTTTTTCCGATTTTTCCCGATTTTTCCCGATTTTTTTTCCGATTTTTTCCGATTTTTCCCGATTTTTTCCGATTTTTTCCCGATTTTTTTTCCGATTTTTCCCGATTTTTTCCGATTTTTTTCCGATTTTTCCCGATTTTTTTCCCGATTTTTTTCCCATTTTTTTTCGATTTTCCCGATTTTTTTCCGATTTTTTTCCGATTTTTTTTCCGATTTTTCCCGATTTTTTTCCGATTTTTTTTCCGATTTTTCCCGATTTTTTTCCGATTTTTTTCCGATTTTTTTCCGATTTTTTTCCGATTTTTTTCCCGATTTTTTTCCCGATTTTTCCCGATTTTTTTCCGATTTTTTTCCGATTTTTTTCCCGATTTTTCCCGATTTTTTTCCGATTTTTTTCCGATTTTTTTCCCGATTTTTCCCGATTTTTTCCCGATTTTTCCCGATTTTTTTCCGATTTTTTTTCCGATTTTTTCCGATTTTTTCCGATTTTTTCCCGATTTTTTTTTCCGATTTTTCCCGATTTTTTTCCGATTTTTCCCATTTTTTTCCCGATTTTTCCGATTTTTTTTCCGATTTTTCCCGATTTTTCCCGATTTTTTTCCGATTTTTCCCGATTTTTTCCGATTTTTTTCCGATTTTTCCCGATTTTTCCCGATTTTTTTTCCGATTTTTTCCGATTTTTCCCGATTTTTTCCGATTTTTTCCCGATTTTTTTCCGATTTTTCCCGATTTTTTCCGATTTTTTTCCGATTTTTCCCGATTTTTTTCCCGATTTTTTTCCCATTTTTTTTCGATTTTCCCGATTTTTTTCCGATTTTTTTCCGATTTTTTTTCCGATTTTTCCCGATTTTTTTCCGATTTTTTTTCCGATTTTTCCCGATTTTTTCCGATTTTTTTCCGATTTTTTTCCGATTTTTTTCCCGATTTTTCCCGATTTTTTTCCCGATTTTTCCCGATTTTTTTCCGATTTTTTTCCGATTTTTTTTCCGATTTTTCCCGATTTTTTTCCGATTTTTTTCCGATTTTTTTCCCGATTTTTCCCGATTTTTTTCCCGATTTTTCCCGATTTTTTTCCGATTTTTTTTCCGATTTTTTCCGATTTTTTCCGATTTTTTCCCGATTTTTTTTTCCGATTTTTCCCGATTTTTTCCGATTTTTCCCATTTTTTTCCCGATTTTTTTTCCCGATTTTTCCCGATTTTTCTTTCCGATTTTTCCCGATTTTTTTCCGATTTTTCCCATTTTTTTCCCGATTTTTTTTCCCGATTTTTCCCGATTTTTCCGATTTTTTCCGATTTTTTTCCCGATTTTTCTTCCCGATTTTCCGATTTTCCCGATTTTTCCGATTTTTTCCCGATTTTTCCCGATTTTTTTACCGATTTTTCCCGATTTTTTTCCGATTTTTTTCCGATTTTTTCCGATTTTTCCCAATTTTTTCCCGATTTTTTTCCCGATTTTTCCCGATTTTTTTCCCGATTTTTTCCCCATTTTTTTCCGATTTTTTTTTCCCGATTTTTCCCGATTTTTCCGATTTTTTTTCCGATTTTTCCCGATTTTTCCCGATTTTTTTCCGATTTTTCCCGATTTTTTTCCGATTTTTTTCCCGATTTTTTTCCGATTTTTTTCCGATTTTTTTTCCGATTTTTCCCGATTTTTCCCGATTTTTTTCCGATTTTTTTCCCGATTTTTTTTCCCGATTTTTCCCGATTTTTCCGATTTTTTCCGATTTTTTTCCGATTTTTTTTCCGATTTTTTTTCCGATTTTTCCCGATTTTCCCGATTTTTTTCCGATTTTTTTCCGATTTTTTTCCGATTTTTCCCGATTTTTTTCCGATTTTTTTATTATTTTTTTTCCGATTTTTTTCCCGATTTTTCCCGATTTTTTTCCCGATTTTTCCCGATTTTTTTCCGATTTTTTTCCGATTTTTTTTCCGATTTTTTTCCCGATTTTTCCCGATTTTTTTCCCGATTTTTCCCGATTTTTTCCCGATTTTTCCCGATTTTTTTCCGATTTTTTTCCGATTTCTTTCCCGATTTTTCCCGATTTTTTTCCCGATTTTTCCCGATTTTTTCCGATTTTTCCGATTTTTTCCCGATTTTTTTTCCGATTTTTCCCGATTTTTCCCGATTTTTTTCCCGATTTTTTTTCCCGATTTTTATCCCGATTTTTTTCCCCATTTTTTTTCCGATTTTTTTTTCCCCATTTTTCCCGATTTTTCCGATTTTTTCCCGATTTTTCCCGATTTTTTTCCCGATTTTTCCCGATTTTTTTCCGATTTTTTTTCCGATTTTTTCCGATTTTTCCCGATTTTTTCCCGATTTTTTTCCCGATTTTTCCCGATTTTTTTCCCGATTTTTTCCCCATTTTTTTTCCGATTTTTTTTCCCCCATTTTTCCCGATTTTTCCGATTTTTCCCGATTTTTTTCCGATTTTTCCCATTTTTTCCCGATTTTTCCCGATTTTTCCGATTTTTTCCGATTTTTTTCCCGATTTTTCTTCCCGATTTTCCCGATTTTCCCGATTTTTTTTCCGATTTTTTTTCCGATTTTTCCCGATTTTTTTCCCGATTTTTTTTCCCGATTTTTATCCCGATTTTTTCCCCATTTTTTTCCGATTTTTTTTTCCCCATTTTTCCCGATTTTTCCGATTTTTTCCCGATTTTTCCCGATTTTTTTCCCGATTTTTCACGATTTTTTTCCGATTTTTTTCCGATTTTTTTCCGATTTTTTTCCGATTTTTCCCGATTTTTTTCCGATTTTTTTATTATTTTTTTTCCGATTTTTTTCCCGATTTTTCCCGATTTTTTTCCCGATTTTTCCCGATTTTTTTCCCGATTTTTCCCGATTTTTTTCCCGATTTTTTCCCCATTTTTTTTCCGATTTTTTTTCCCCCATTTTTCCCGATTTTTCCGATTTTTCCCGATTTTTTTCCGATTTTTCCCATTTTTTTCCCGATTTTTCCCGATTTTTCCGATTTTTTCCGATTTTTTTCCCGATTTTTCTTCCCGATTTTCCCGATTTTCCCGATTTTTTTTCCGATTTTTTTTCCGATTTTTCCCGATTTTTTTCCCGATTTTTTTTCCCGATTTTTATCCCGATTTTTTTCCCCATTTTTTTCCGATTTTTTTTTCCCCATTTTTCCCGATTTTTCCGATTTTTTCCCGATTTTTCCCGATTTTTTTCCCGATTTTTCACGATTTTTTTCCGATTTTTTTCCGATTTTTTTCCGATTTTTTTCCGATTTTTCCCGATTTTTTTCCGATTTTTTTATTATTTTTTTTCCGATTTTTTTCCCGATTTTTCCCGATTTTTTTCCCGATTTTTCCCGATTTTTTTCCGATTTTTTTCCGATTTTTTTTCCGATTTTTTTCCCGATTTTTCCCGATTTTTTTCCCGATTTTTCCCGATTTTTTTCCCGATTTTTCCCGATTTTTTTCCGATTTTTTTCCGATTTTTTTCCCGATTTTTCCCGATTTTTTTCCCGATTTTTCCCGATTTTTTCCGATTTTTCCGATTTTTTCCCGATTTTTTTTTCCGATTTTTCCCGATTTTTTTCCGATTTTTCCCATTTTTTTCCCGATTTTTTTCCCGATTTTTCCCGATTTTTCCGATTTTTTCCGATTTTTTTCCCGATTTTTCCCGATTTTTTTTCCCGATTTTCCCGATTTTTTCCGATTTTTTTCCGATTTTTTTTCCGATTTTTTTCCGATTTTTCCCGATTTTTCCCGATTTTTTTCCAGATTTTTTTTCCCGATTTTTATCCCGATTTTTCCCGATTTTTTTTCCCGATTTTCCCGATTTTTTTCCGATTTTTTCCCGATTTTTTTCCGATTTTTCCCATTTTTTTCCCGATTTTTTTTCCCGATTTTTCCCGATTTTTCCGATTTTTTCCGATTTTTTTCCCGATTTTTCCCGATTTTTTTTCCCGATTTTCCCGATTTTTTTCCGATTTTTTTCCGATTTTTTTTCCGATTTTTTTCCGATTTTTCCCGATTTTTCCCGATTTTTTTCCAGATTTTTTTTCCCGATTTTTATCCCGATTTTTTCCCCCATTTTTTTCCGATTTTTTTTTCCCCATTTTTCCCGATTTTTCCGATTTTTTCCCGATTTTTCCCGATTTTTTTCCCGATTTTTCCCGATTTTTTTCCGATTTTTTTTCCGATTTTTCCGATTTTTTCCCGATTTTTCCCGATTTTTTTTCCCGATTTTCCCGATTTTTTTCCGATTTTTTCCCGATTTTTTTCCGATTTTTCCCATTTTTTTCCCGATTTTTTTTCCCGATTTTTCCCGATTTTTCCGATTTTTTCCGATTTTTTTCCCGATTTTTCCCGATTTTTTTTCCCGATTTTCCCGATTTTTTTCCGATTTTTTTCCGATTTTTTTTCCGATTTTTTTCCGATTTTTCCCGATTTTTCCCGATTTTTTTCCAGATTTTTTTTCCCGATTTTTATCCCGATTTTTTCCCCCATTTTTTTCCGATTTTTTTTCCCCATTTTTCCCGATTTTTCCGATTTTTTCCCGATTTTTCCCGATTTTTTTCCCGATTTTTCCCGATTTTTTTCCGATTTTTTTTCCGATTTTTCCGATTTTTTCCGTTTTTTTTCCATTTTTCCCGATTTTTTTCCGATTTTTTTTAAAAAAAAATTCCGATTTTTTTCCCGATTTTTCCCGATTTTTTTCCCGATTTTTCCCGATTTTTTTCCGATTTTTTTTTCCGATTTTTCCCGATTTTTTTCCGATTTTTTTCCGATTTTTTTTCCGATTTTTTTCCCGATTTTTCCCGATTTTTTTCCCGATTTTTCCCGATTTTTTTCCGATTTTTTTTCCGATTTTTTCCGATTTTTTCCCGATTTTTTTTCCGATTTTTCCCGATTTTTTTCCGATTTTTCCCATTTTTTTCCCGATTTTTTTTCCCGATTTTTCCCGATTTTTCTTTCCGATTTTTCCCGATTTTTTTTCCCGATTTTTATCCCGATTTTTTTCCCCATTTTTTTTCCGATTTTTTTTCTCCCCATTTTTCCCGATTTTTCCGATTTTTTCCCGATTTTTCCCGATTTTTTTCCGATTTTTCCCGATTTTTTTCCGATTTTTTTTCCGATTTTTTTTCCGATTTTTCCCGATTTTTTTCCGATTTTTTTTCCGATTTTTCCCGATTTTTTTCCGATTTTTTTCCGATTTTTTTCCGATTTTTTTCCCGATTTTTTTTCCCGATTTTTCCCGATTTTTTTCCGATTTTTTTCCGATTTTTTTCCCGATTTTTCCCGATTTTTTCCGATTTTTTTCCGATTTTTTTCCCGATTTTTCCCGATTTTTTTCCCGATTTTTCCCGATTTTTTTCCGATTTTTTTTCCGATTTTTTCCGATTTTTTCCGATTTTTTCCCGATTTTTTTTTCCGATTTTTCCCGATTTTTTTCCGATTTTTCCCATTTTTTTCCCGATTTTTCCGATTTTTTTTCCGATTTTTCCCGATTTTTCCCGATTTTTTTCCGATTTTTCCCGATTTTTTTCCGATTTTTTTCCGATTTTTCCCGATTTTTCCCGATTTTTTTTCCGATTTTTTCCGATTTTTCCCGATTTTTTCCGATTTTTTCCCGATTTTTTTTCCGATTTTTCCCGATTTTTTCCGATTTTTTTCCGATTTTTCCCGATTTTTTTCCCGATTTTTTTCCCATTTTTTTTCGATTTTCCCGATTTTTTTCCGATTTTTTTCCGATTTTTTTTCCGATTTTTCCCGATTTTTTTCCGATTTTTTTTCCGATTTTTCCCGATTTTTTTCCGATTTTTTTCCGATTTTTTTCCGATTTTTTTCCCGATTTTTCCCGATTTTTTTCCCGATTTTTCCCGATTTTTTTCCGATTTTTTTCCGATTTTTTTTCCGATTTTTCCCGATTTTTTTCCGATTTTTTTCCGATTTTTTTCCCGATTTTCCCGATTTTTTTCCCGATTTTTCCCGATTTTTTTCCGATTTTTTTTCCGATTTTTTCCGATTTTTTCCGATTTTTTCCCGATTTTTTTTTCCGATTTTTCCCGATTTTTTTCCGATTTTTCCCATTTTTTTCCCGATTTTTTTTCCCGATTTTTCCCGATTTTTCTTTCCGATTTTTCCCGATTTTTTTCCGATTTTTCCCATTTTTTTCCCGATTTTTTTCCCGATTTTTCCCGATTTTTCCGATTTTTTCCGATTTTTTTCCCGATTTTTCTTCCCGATTTTCCCGATTTTCCCGATTTTTCCGATTTTTTCCCGATTTTTCCCGATTTTTTTACCGATTTTTCCCGATTTTTTTCCGATTTTTTTTCCGATTTTTTCCGATTTTTCCCAATTTTTTCCCGATTTTTTTCCCGATTTTTCCCGATTTTTTTCCCGATTTTTTCCCCATTTTTTTCCGATTTTTTTTTCCCGATTTTTCCCGATTTTTCCGATTTTTTTCCGATTTTCCCGATTTTTCCCGATTTTTTTCCGATTTTTCCCGATTTTTTTCCGATTTTTTTCCCGATTTTTTTCCGATTTTTTTCCGATTTTTTTTCCGATTTTTCCCGATTTTTCCCGATTTTTTTCCGATTTTTTTCCCGATTTTTTTTCCCGATTTTTCCCGATTTTTCCGATTTTTTCCGATTTTTTTCCGATTTTTTTTCCGATTTTTTTTCCGATTTTTCCCGATTTTCCCGATTTTTTTCCGATTTTTTTCCGATTTTTTTCCGATTTTTCCCGATTTTTTTCCGATTTTTTTATTATTTTTTTTCCGATTTTTTTCCCGATTTTTCCCGATTTTTTTCCCGATTTTTCCCGATTTTTTTCCGATTTTTTTCCGATTTTTTTTCCGATTTTTTTCCCGATTTTTTTTCCGATTTTTTTCCCGATTTTTCCCGATTTTTTTCCCGATTTTTCCCGATTTTTTTCCCGATTTTTCCCGATTTTTTTCCGATTTTTTTCCGATTTCTTTCCCGATTTTTCCCGATTTTTTTCCCGATTTTTCCCGATTTTTTCCGATTTTTCCGATTTTTTCCCGATTTTTTTTCCGATTTTTCCCGATTTTTCCCGATTTTTTTCCCGATTTTTTTTCCCGATTTTTATCCCGATTTTTTTCCCCATTTTTTTTCCGATTTTTTTTTCCCCATTTTTCCCGATTTTTCCGATTTTTTCCCGATTTTTCCCGATTTTTTTCCCGATTTTTCCCGATTTTTTTCCGATTTTTTTTCCGATTTTTTCCGATTTTTCCCGATTTTTTCCCGATTTTTTTCCCGATTTTTCCCGATTTTTTTCCCGATTTTTTCCCCATTTTTTTTCCGATTTTTTTTCCCCATTTTTCCCGATTTTTCCGATTTTTCCCGATTTTTTCCGATTTTTCCCATTTTTTTCCCGATTTTTCCCGATTTTTCCGATTTTTCCGATTTTTTTCCCGATTTTTCTTCCCGATTTTCCCGATTTTCCCGATTTTTTTTCCGATTTTTTTTCCGATTTTTCCCGATTTTTTTCCCGATTTTTTTTCCCGATTTTTATCCCGATTTTTTTCCCCATTTTTTTCCGATTTTTTTTTCCCCATTTTTCCCGATTTTTCCGATTTTTTCCCGATTTTTCCCGATTTTTTTCCCGATTTTTCACGATTTTTTTCCGATTTTTTTCCGATTTTTTCCGATTTTTTTCCGATTTTTCCCGATTTTTTTCCGATTTTTTTATTATTTTTTTTCCGATTTTTTTCCCGATTTTTCCCGATTTTTTTCCCGATTTTTCCCGATTTTTTTCCGATTTTTTTCCGATTTTTTTTCCGATTTTTTTCCCGATTTTTCCCGATTTTTTTCCCGATTTTTCCCGATTTTTTTCCGATTTTTTTCCGATTTTTTTCCCGATTTTTCCCGATTTTTTTCCCGATTTTTCCCGATTTTTTCCGATTTTTCCGATTTTTTCCCGATTTTTTTTTCCGATTTTTCCCGATTTTTTTCCGATTTTTCCCATTTTTTTCCCGATTTTTTTTCCCGATTTTTCCCGATTTTTCCGATTTTTTCCGATTTTTTTCCCGATTTTTCCCGATTTTTTTTCCCGATTTTCCCGATTTTTTTCCGATTTTTTTCCGATTTTTTTTCCGATTTTTTTTCCGATTTTTCCCGATTTTTCCCGATTTTTTTCCAGATTTTTTTTCCCGATTTTTATCCCGATTTTTCCCGATTTTTTTTCCCGATTTTCCCGATTTTTTTCCGATTTTTTCCCGATTTTTTTCCGATTTTTCCCATTTTTTTCCCGATTTTTTTCCCGATTTTTCCCGATTTTTCCGATTTTTTCCGATTTTTTTCCCGATTTTTCCCGATTTTTTTCCCGATTTTTCCCGATTTTTTCCCGATTTTTCCCGATTTTTTTCCCGATTTTTCCCGATTTTTTTCCGATTTTTTTTCCGATTTTTTCCGATTTTTCCCGATTTTTTCCCGATTTTTTTCCCGATTTTTCCCGATTTTTTTCCCGATTTTTTCCCCATTTTTTTTCCGATTTTTTTTCCCCCATTTTTCCCGATTTTTCCGATTTTTCCCGATTTTTTTCAGATTTTTCCCATTTTTTTCCCGATTTTTCCCGATTTTTCCGATTTTTTCCGATTTTTTTCCCGATTTTTCTTCCCGATTTTCCCGATTTTCCCGATTTTTTTTTCCGATTTTTTTTCCGATTTTTCCCGATTTTTTCCCGATTTTTTTCCCGATTTTTATCCCGATTTTTTCCCCATTTTTTTCCGATTTTTTTTTCCCCATTTTTCCCGATTTTTCCGATTTTTTCCCGATTTTTCCCGATTTTTTTCCCGATTTTTCACGATTTTTTTCCGATTTTTTTCCGATTTTTTTCCGATTTTTTTCCGATTTTTCCCGATTTTTTTCCGATTTTTTTATTATTTTTTTTCCGATTTTTTTCCCGATTTTTCCCGATTTTTTTCCCGATTTTTCCCGATTTTTTTCCGATTTTTTTCCGATTTTTTTTCCGATTTTTTTCCCGATTTTTCCCGATTTTTTTCCCGATTTTTCCCGATTTTTTTCCCGATTTTTCCCGATTTTTTTCCGATTTTTTTCCGATTTTTTTCCCGATTTTTCCCGATTTTTTTCCCGATTTTTCCCGATTTTTTCCGATTTTTCCGATTTTTTCCCGATTTTTTTTTCCGATTTTTCCCGATTTTTTTCCGATTTTTCCCATTTTTTTCCCGATTTTTTTTCCCGATTTTTCCCGATTTTTCCGATTTTTTCCGATTTTTTTCCCGATTTTTCCCGATTTTTTTTCCCGATTTTCCCGATTTTTTTCCGATTTTTTTCCGATTTTTTTTCCGATTTTTTTTCCGATTTTTCCCGATTTTTCCCGATTTTTTTCCAGATTTTTTTTCCCGATTTTTATCCCGATTTTTCCCGATTTTTTTTCCCGATTTTCCCGATTTTTTTCCGATTTTTTCCCGATTTTTTTCCGATTTTTCCCATTTTTTTCCCGATTTTTTTTCCCGATTTTTCCCGATTTTTCCGATTTTTTCCGATTTTTTTCCCGATTTTTCCCGATTTTTTTTCCCGATTTTCCCGATTTTTTTCCGATTTTTTTTCCGATTTTTTTTCCGATTTTTCCCGATTTTTCCCGATTTTTTTCCAGATTTTTTTTCCCGATTTTTATCCCGATTTTTTCCCCCATTTTTTTCCGATTTTTTTTTCCCCATTTTTCCCGATTTTTCCGATTTTTTCCCGATTTTTCCCGATTTTTTTCCCGATTTTTCCCGATTTTTTTCCGATTTTTTTTCCGATTTTTCCGATTTTTTCCCGATTTTTCCCGATTTTTTTTCCCGATTTTCCCGATTTTTTTCCGATTTTTTCCCGATTTTTTTCCGATTTTTCCCATTTTTTTCCCGATTTTTTTTCCCGATTTTTCCCGATTTTTCCGATTTTTTCCGATTTTTTTCCCGATTTTTCCCGATTTTTTTTCCCGATTTTCCCGATTTTTTTCCGATTTTTTTCCGATTTTTTTTCCGATTTTTTTTCCGATTTTTCCCGATTTTTCCCGATTTTTTTCCAGATTTTTTTTCCCGATTTTTATCCCGATTTTTTCCCCCATTTTTTTCCGATTTTTTTTTCCCCATTTTTCCCGATTTTTCCGATTTTTTCCCGATTTTTCCCGATTTTTTTCCCGATTTTTCCCGATTTTTTTCCGATTTTTTTTCCGATTTTTCCGATTTTTTCCGTTTTTTTTCCATTTTTCCCGATTTTTTTCCGATTTTTTTTAAAAAAAATTTCCGATTTTTTTCCCGATTTTTCCCGATTTTTTTCCCGATTTTTCCCGATTTTTTTCCGATTTTTTTTTCCGATTTTTCCCGATTTTTTTCCGATTTTTTTCCGATTTTTTTTCCGATTTTTTTCCCGATTTTTCCCGATTTTTTTCCCGATTTTTCCCGATTTTTTTCCGATTTTTTTTCCGATTTTTTCCGATTTTTTCCCGATTTTTTTTCCGATTTTTCCCGATTTTTTTCCGATTTTTCCCATTTTTTTCCCGATTTTTTTTCCCGATTTTTCCCGATTTTTCTTTCCGATTTTTCCCGATTTTTTTTCCCGATTTTTATCCCGATTTTTTTCCCCATTTTTTTTCCGATTTTTTTTCTCCCCATTTTTCCCGATTTTTCCGATTTTTTCCCGATTTTTCCCGATTTTTTTCCCGATTTTTCCCGATTTTTTTCCGATTTTTTTTCCGATTTTTTTTCCGATTTTTCCCGATTTTTTTCCGATTTTTTTTCCGATTTTTCCCGATTTTTTTCCGATTTTTTTCCGATTTTTTTCCGATTTTTTTCCGATTTTTTTCCCGATTTTTTTCCCGATTTTTCCCGATTTTTTTCCGATTTTTTTCCGATTTTTTTCCCGATTTTTCCCGATTTTTTTCCGATTTTTTTCCGATTTTTTTCCCGATTTTTCCCGATTTTTTTCCCGATTTTTCCCGATTTTTTTCCGATTTTTTTTCCGATTTTTTCCGATTTTTTCCGATTTTTTCCCGATTTTTTTTTCCGATTTTTCCCGATTTTTTTCCGATTTTTCCCATTTTTTTCCCGATTTTTCCGATTTTTTTTCCGATTTTTCCCGATTTTTCCCGATTTTTTTCCGATTTTTCCCGATTTTTTTCCGATTTTTTTCCGATTTTTCCCGATTTTTCCCGATTTTTTTTCCGATTTTTTCCGATTTTTCCCGATTTTTTCCGATTTTTTCCCGATTTTTTTTCCGATTTTTCCCGATTTTTTCCGATTTTTTTCCGATTTTTCCCGATTTTTTTCCCGATTTTTTTCCCATTTTTTTTCGATTTTCCCGATTTTTTTCCGATTTTTTTCCGATTTTTTTTCCGATTTTTCCCGATTTTTTTCCGATTTTTTTTCCGATTTTTCCCGATTTTTTTCCGATTTTTTTCCGATTTTTTTCCGATTTTTTTCCCGATTTTTCCCGATTTTTTTCCCGATTTTTCCCGATTTTTTTCCGATTTTTTTCCGATTTTTTTTCCGATTTTTCCCGATTTTTTTCCGATTTTTTTCCGATTTTTTTCCCGATTTTTCCCGATTTTTTTCCCGATTTTTCCCGATTTTTTTCCGATTTTTTTTCCGATTTTTTCCGATTTTTTCCGATTTTTTCCCGATTTTTTTTTCCGATTTTTCCCGATTTTTTTCCGATTTTTCCCATTTTTTTCCCGATTTTTTTTCCCGATTTTTCCCGATTTTTCTTTCCGATTTTTCCCGATTTTTTTCCGATTTTTCCCATTTTTTTCCCGATTTTTTTTCCCGATTTTTCCCGATTTTTCCGATTTTTTCCGATTTTTTTCCCGATTTTTCTTCCCGATTTTCCCGATTTTCCCGATTTTTCCGATTTTTTCCCGATTTTTCCCGATTTTTTTACCGATTTTTCCCGATTTTTTTCCGATTTTTTTTCCGATTTTTTCCGATTTTTCCCAATTTTTTCCCGATTTTTTTCCCGATTTTTCCCGATTTTTTTCCCGATTTTTTCCCCATTTTTTTCCGATTTTTTTTTCCCGATTTTTCCCGATTTTTCCGATTTTTTTTCCGATTTTTCCCGATTTTTCCCGATTTTTTTCCGATTTTTCCCGATTTTTTTCCGATTTTTTTCCCGATTTTTTTCCGATTTTTTTCCGATTTTTTTTCCGATTTTTCCCGATTTTTCCCGATTTTTTTCCGATTTTTTTCCCGATTTTTTTTCCCGATTTTTCCCGATTTTTCCGATTTTTTCCGATTTTTTTCCGATTTTTTTTCCGATTTTTTTTCCGATTTTTCCCGATTTTCCCGATTTTTTTCCGATTTTTTTCCGATTTTTTTCCGATTTTTCCCGATTTTTTTCCGATTTTTTTATTATTTTTTTTCCGATTTTTTTCCCGATTTTTCCCGATTTTTTTCCCGATTTTTCCCGATTTTTTTCCGATTTTTTTCCGATTTTTTTTCCGATTTTTTTCCCGATTTTTCCCGATTTTTTTCCCGATTTTTCCCGATTTTTTTCCCGATTTTTCCCGATTTTTTTCCGATTTTTTTCCGATTTCTTTCCCGATTTTTCCCGATTTTTTTTCCGATTTTTCCCGATTTTTTCCGATTTTTTTCCGATTTTTCCCGATTTTTTTCCCGATTTTTTTCCCATTTTTTTTCGATTTTCCCGATTTTTTTCCGATTTTTTTCCGATTTTTTTTCCGATTTTTCCCGATTTTTTTCCGATTTTTTTTCAGATTTTTCCCGATTTTTTTCCGATTTTTTTCCGATTTTTTTCCGATTTTTTTCCCGATTTTTCCCGATTTTTTTCCCGATTTTTCCCGATTTTTTTCCGATTTTTTTCCGATTTTTTTTCCGATTTTTCCCGATTTTTTTCCGATTTTTTTCCGATTTTTTTCCCGATTTTTCCCGATTTTTTTCCCGATTTTTCCCGATTTTTTTCCGATTTTTTTTCCGATTTTTTCCGATTTTTTCCGATTTTTTCCCGATTTTTTTTTCCGATTTTTCCCGATTTTTTTCCGATTTTTCCCATTTTTTTCCCGATTTTTTTTCCCGATTTTTCCCGATTTTTCTTTCCGATTTTTCCCGATTTTTTTCCGATTTTTCCCATTTTTTTCCCGATTTTTTTTCCCGATTTTTCCCGATTTTTCCGATTTTTTCCGATTTTTTTCCCGATTTTTCTTCCCGATTTTCCCGATTTTCCCGATTTTTCCGATTTTTTCCCGATTTTTCCCGATTTTTTTACCGATTTTTCCCGATTTTTTTCCGATTTTTTTTCCGATTTTTTCCGATTTTTCCCAATTTTTTCCCGATTTTTTTCCCGATTTTTCCCGATTTTTTTCCCGATTTTTTCCCCATTTTTTTCCGATTTTTTTTTCCCGATTTTTCCCGATTTTTCCGATTTTTTTTCCGATTTTTCCCGATTTTTCCCGATTTTTTTCCGATTTTTCCCGATTTTTTTCCGATTTTTTTCCCGATTTTTTTCCGATTTTTTTCCGATTTTTTTTCCGATTTTTCCCGATTTTTCCCGATTTTTTTCCGATTTTTTTCCCGATTTTTTTTCCCGATTTTTCCCGATTTTTCCGATTTTTTCCGATTTTTTTCCGATTTTTTTTCCGATTTTTTTTCCGATTTTTCCCGATTTTCCCGATTTTTTTCCGATTTTTTTCCGATTTTTTTCCGATTTTTCCCGATTTTTTTCCGATTTTTTTATTATTTTTTTTCCGATTTTTTTCCCGATTTTTCCCGATTTTTTTCCCGATTTTTCCCGATTTTTTTCCGATTTTTTTCCGATTTTTTTTCCGATTTTTTTCCCGATTTTTCCCGATTTTTTTCCCGATTTTTCCCGATTTTTTTCCCGATTTTTCCCGATTTTTTTCCGATTTTTTTCCGATTTCTTTCCCGATTTTTCCCGATTTTTTTCCCGATTTTTCCCGATTTTTTCCGATTTTTCCGATTTTTTCCCGATTTTTTTTCCGATTTTTCCCGATTTTTCCCGATTTTTTTCCCGATTTTTTTTCCCGATTTTTATCCCGATTTTTTTCCCCATTTTTTTTCCGATTTTTTTTTCCCCATTTTTCCCGATTTTTCCGATTTTTTCCCGATTTTTCCCGATTTTTTTCCCGATTTTTCCCGATTTTTTTCCGATTTTTTTCCGATTTTTTTCCGATTTTTCCCGATTTTTCCCGATTTTTTTCCCGATTTTTCCCGATTTTTTTCCCGATTTTTTCCCCATTTTTTTTCCGATTTTTTTTCCCCCATTTTTCCCGATTTTTCCGATTTTTCCCGATTTTTTTCCGATTTTTCCCATTTTTTTCCCGATTTTTCCCGATTTTTCCGATTTTTTCCGATTTTTTTCCCGATTTTTCTTCCCGATTTTCCCGATTTTCCCGATTTTTTTTCCGATTTTTTTTCCGATTTTTCCCGATTTTTTTCCCGATTTTTTTTCCCGATTTTTATCCCGATTTTTTTCCCCATTTTTTTCCGATTTTTTTTTCCCCATTTTTCCCGATTTTTCCGATTTTTTCCCGATTTTTCCCGATTTTTTTCCCGATTTTTCACGATTTTTTTCCGATTTTTTTCCGATTTTTTTCCGATTTTTTCCGATTTTTCCCGATTTTTTTCCGATTTTTTTATTATTTTTTTTCCGATTTTTTTCCCGATTTTTCCCGATTTTTTTCCCGATTTTTCCCGATTTTTTTCCGATTTTTTTCCGATTTTTTTTCCGATTTTTTTCCCGATTTTTCCCGATTTTTTTCCCGATTTTTCCCGATTTTTTTCCGATTTTTTTCCGATTTTTTTCCCGATTTTTCCCGATTTTTTTCCCGATTTTTCCCGATTTTTTCCGATTTTTCCGATTTTTTCCCGATTTTTTTTTCCGATTTTTCCCGATTTTTTTCCGATTTTTCCCATTTTTTTCCCGATTTTTTTTCCCGATTTTTCCCGATTTTTCCGATTTTTTCCGATTTTTTTCCCGATTTTTCCCGATTTTTTTTCCCGATTTTCCCGATTTTTTTCCGATTTTTTTCCGATTTTTTTTCCGATTTTTTTTCCGATTTTTCCCGATTTTTCCCGATTTTTTTCCAGATTTTTTTTCCCGATTTTTATCCCGATTTTTCCCGATTTTTTTTCCCGATTTTCCCGATTTTTTTCCGATTTTTTCCCGATTTTTTTCCGATTTTTCCCATTTTTTTCCCGATTTTTTTTCCCGATTTTTCCCGATTTTTCCGATTTTTTCCGATTTTTTTCCCGATTTTTCCCGATTTTTTTTCCCGATTTTCCCGATTTTTTTCCGATTTTTTTCCGATTTTTTTTCCGATTTTTTTTCCGATTTTTCCCGATTTTTCCCGATTTTTTTCCAGATTTTTTTTCCCGATTTTTATCCCGATTTTTTCCCCCATTTTTTTCCGATTTTTTTTTCCCCATTTTTCCCGATTTTTCCGATTTTTTCCCGATTTTTCCCGATTTTTTTCCCGATTTTTCCCGATTTTTTTCCGATTTTTTTTCCGATTTTTCCGATTTTTTCCGTTTTTTTTCCATTTTTCCCGATTTTTTTCCGATTTTTTTTAAAAAAAATTTCCGATTTTTTTCCCGATTTTTCCCGATTTTTTTCCCGATTTTTCCCGATTTTTTTCCGATTTTTTTTTCCGATTTTTCCCGATTTTTTTCCGATTTTTTTCCGATTTTTTTTCCGATTTTTTTCCCGATTTTTCCCGATTTTTTTCCCGATTTTTCCCGATTTTTTTCCGATTTTTTTTCCGATTTTTTCCGATTTTTTCCCGATTTTTTTTCCGATTTTTCCCGATTTTTTTCCGATTTTTCCCATTTTTTTCCCGATTTTTTTTCCCGATTTTTCCCGATTTTTCTTTCCGATTTTTCCCGATTTTTTTTCCCGATTTTTATCCCGATTTTTTTCCCCATTTTTTTTCCGATTTTTTTTCTCCCCATTTTTCCCGATTTTTCCGATTTTTTCCCGATTTTTCCCGATTTTTTTCCCGATTTTTCCCGATTTTTTTCCGATTTTTTTTCCGATTTTTTCCGATTTTTCCCGATTTTTTCCCGATTTTTTTCCCGATTTTTCCCGATTTTTTTCCCGATTTTTTCCCCATTTTTTTTCCGATTTTTTTTTCCCGATTTTTCCCGATTTTTCCGATTTTTTTTCCGATTTTTCCCGATTTTTCCCGATTTTTTCCGATTTTTTTCCGATTTTTTTTCCGATTTTTTCCGATTTTTCCCGATTTTTTCCCGATTTTTTTCCCGATTTTTCCCGATTTTTTTCCCGATTTTTTCCCCATTTTTTTTCCGATTTTTATCCCGATTTTTTTCCCCATTTTTTTTCCGATTTTTTTTTCCCCATTTTTCCCGATTTTTCCGATTTTTTCCCGATTTTTCCCGATTTTTTTCCCGATTTTTCCCGATTTTTTTCCGATTTTTTTTCCGATTTTTTCCGATTTTTTCCCGATTTTTTTTCCGATTTTTCCCGATTTTTTTCCGATTTTTCCCATTTTTTTCCCGATTTTTTTTCCCGATTTTTCCCGATTTTTCTTTCCGATTTTTCCCGATTTTTTTTCCCGATTTTTATCCCGATTTTTTTCCCCATTTTTTTTCCGATTTTTTTTCTCCCCATTTTTCCCGATTTTTCCGATTTTTTCCCGATTTTTCCCGATTTTTTTCCCGATTTTTCCCGATTTTTTTCCGATTTTTTTTCCGATTTTTTCCGATTTTTCCCGATTTTTTCCCGATTTTTTTCCCGATTTTTCCCGATTTTTTTCCCGATTTTTTCCCCATTTTTTTTCCGATTTTTTTTTCCCGATTTTTCCCGATTTTTCCGATTTTTTTTCCGATTTTTCCCGATTTTTCCCGATTTTTTCCGATTTTTTCCCGATTTTTTTTTCCGATTTTTCCCGATTTTTTTCCGATTTTTCCCATTTTTTTCCCGATTTTTTTTCCCGATTTTTCCCGATTTTTCTTTCCGATTTTTCCCGATTTTTTTTCCCGATTTTTATCCCGATTTTTTTCCCCATTTTTTTTCCGATTTTTTTTTCCCCATTTTTCCCGATTTTTCCGATTTTTTCCCGATTTTTCCCGATTTTTTTCCCGATTTTTCCCGATTTTTTTCCGATTTTTTTTCCGATTTTTTCCGATTTTTCCCGATTTTTTCCCGATTTTTTTCCCGATTTTTCCCGATTTTTTTCCCGATTTTTTCCCCATTTTTTTTCCGATTTTTATCCCGATTTTTTTCCCCATTTTTTTTCCGATTTTTTTTTCCCCATTTTTCCCGATTTTTCCGATTTTTTCCCGATTTTTCCCGATTTTTTTCCCGATTTTTCCCGATTTTTTTCCGATTTTTTTTCCGATTTTTTCCGATTTTTCCCGATTTTTTCCCGATTTTTTTCCCGATTTTTCCCGATTTTTTTCCCGATTTTTTCCCCATTTTTTTTCCGATTTTTTTTCCCCCATTTTTCCCGATTTTTCCGATTTTTCCCGATTTTTTTCCGATTTTTCCCATTTTTTTCCCGATTTTTCCCGATTTTTCCGATTTTTTCCGATTTTTTTCCCGATTTTTCTTCCCGATTTTCCCGATTTTCCCGATTTTTTTTCCGATTTTTTTTCCGATTTTTCCCGATTTTTTTCCCGATTTTTTTTCCCGATTTTTATCCCGATTTTTTTCCCCATTTTTTTCCGATTTTTTTTTCCCCATTTTTCCCGATTTTTCCGATTTTTTCCCGATTTTTCCCGATTTTTTTCCCGATTTTTCCCGATTTTTTTCCGATTTTTTTTCCGATTTTTTCCGATTTTTCCCGATTTTTTCCCGATTTTTTTCCCGATTTTTCCCGATTTTTTTCCCGATTTTTTCCCCATTTTTTTTCCGATTTTTATCCCGATTTTTTTCCCCATTTTTTTTCCGATTTTTTTTTCCCCATTTTTCCCGATTTTTCCGATTTTTTCCCGATTTTTCCCGATTTTTTTCCCGATTTTTCCCGATTTTTTTCCGATTTTTTTTCCGATTTTTTCCGATTTTTCCCGATTTTTTCCCGATTTTTTTCCCGATTTTTCCCGATTTTTTTCCCGATTTTTTCCCCATTTTTTTTCCGATTTTTTTTCCCCCATTTTTCCCGATTTTTCCGATTTTTCCCGATTTTTTTCCGATTTTTCCCATTTTTTTCCCGATTTTTCCCGATTTTTCCGATTTTTTCCGATTTTTTTCCCGATTTTTCTTCCCGATTTTCCCGATTTTCCCGATTTTTTTTCCGATTTTTTTTCCGATTTTTCCCGATTTTTTTCCCGATTTTTTTTCCCGATTTTTATCCCGATTTTTTTCCCCATTTTTTTCCGATTTTTTTTTCCCCATTTTTCCCGATTTTTCCGATTTTTTCCCGATTTTTCCCGATTTTTTTCCCGATTTTTCACGATTTTTTTCCGATTTTTCCCGATTTTTTTCCGATTTTTTTATTATTTTTTTTCCGATTTTTTTCCCGATTTTTCCCGATTTTTTTCCCGATTTTTCCCGATTTTTTTCCGATTTTTTTCCGATTTTTTTTCCGATTTTTTTCCCGATTTTTCCCGATTTTTTTCCCGATTTTTCCCGATTTTTTTCCCGATTTTTCCCGATTTTTTTCCGATTTTTTTCCGATTTTTTTCCCGATTTTTCCCGATTTTTTTCCCGATTTTTCCCGATTTTTTCCGATTTTTCCGATTTTTTCCCGATTTTTTTTTCCGATTTTTCCCGATTTTTTTCCGATTTTTCCCATTTTTTTCCCGATTTTTTTTCCCGATTTTTCCCGATTTTTCCGATTTTTTCCGATTTTTTTCCCGATTTTTCCCGATTTTTTTTCCCGATTTTCCCGATTTTTTTCCGATTTTTTTCCGATTTTTTTTCCGATTTTTTTTCCGATTTTTCCCGATTTTTCCCGATTTTTTTCCAGATTTTTTTTCCCGATTTTTATCCCGATTTTTCCCGATTTTTTTTCCCGATTTTCCCGATTTTTTTCCGATTTTTTCCCGATTTTTTTCCGATTTTTCCCATTTTTTCCCGATTTTTTTTCCCGATTTTTCCCGATTTTTCCGATTTTTTCCGATTTTTTTCCCGATTTTTCCCGATTTTTTTTCCCGATTTTCCCGATTTTTTTCCGATTTTTTTCCGATTTTTTTTCCGATTTTTTTTCCGATTTTTCCCGATTTTTCCCGATTTTTTTCCAGATTTTTTTTCCCGATTTTTATCCCGATTTTTTCCCCCATTTTTTTCCGATTTTTTTTTCCCCATTTTTCCCGATTTTTCCGATTTTTTCCCGATTTTTCCCGATTTTTTTCCCGATTTTTCCCGATTTTTTTCCGATTTTTTTTCCGATTTTTCCGATTTTTTCCGTTTTTTTTCCATTTTTCCCGATTTTTTTCCGATTTTTTTTTAAAACATTTTCCGATTTTTTTCCCGATTTTTCCCGATTTTTTTCCCGATTTTTCCCGATTTTTTTCCGATTTTTTTTTCCCGATTTTTCCCGATTTTTCCGATTTTTTTTCCGATTTTTCCCGATTTTTCCCGATTTTTTCCGATTTTTTCCC
Organism: Oncorhynchus mykiss; assembly: GCF_057628025.1. Lineage (NCBI taxonomy): Eukaryota > Metazoa > Chordata > Actinopteri > Salmoniformes > Salmonidae > Oncorhynchus > Oncorhynchus mykiss. The sequence continues at coordinate 33,754 of NW_028322069.1, forward strand.
GATTTTTTTTTCCGATTTTTCCCGATTTTTTTCCGATTTTTCCCATTTTTTTCCCGATTTTTTTTCCCGATTTTTCCCGATTTTTCTTTCCGATTTTTCCCGATTTTTTTTCCCGATTTTTATCCCGATTTTTTTCCCCATTTTTTTTCCGATTTTTTTTTCCCCATTTTTCCCGATTTTTCCGATTTTTTCCCGATTTTTCCCGATTTTTTTCCCGATTTTTCCCGATTTTTTTCCGATTTTTTTTCCGATTTTTTCCGATTTTTCCCGATTTTTTCCCGATTTTTTTCCCGATTTTTCCCGATTTTTTTCCCGATTTTTTCCCCATTTTTTTTCCGATTTTTATCCCGATTTTTTTCCCCATTTTTTTTCCGATTTTTTTTCCCCCATTTTTCCCGATTTTTCCGATTTTTTCCCGATTTTTCCCGATTTTTTTCCCGATTTTTCCCGATTTTTTTCCGATTTTTTTTCCGATTTTTTCCGATTTTTCCCGATTTTTTCCCGATTTTTTTCCCGATTTTTCCCGATTTTTTTCCCGATTTTTTCCCCATTTTTTTTCCGATTTTTTTTCCCCCATTTTTCCCGATTTTTCCGATTTTTCCCGATTTTTTTCCGATTTTTCCCATTTTTTTCCCGATTTTTCCCGATTTTTCCGATTTTTTCCGATTTTTTTCCCGATTTTTCTTCCCGATTTTCCCGATTTTCCCGATTTTTTTTCCGATTTTTTTTCCGATTTTTCCCGATTTTTTTCCCGATTTTTTTTCCCGATTTTTATCCCGATTTTTTTCCCCATTTTTTTCCGATTTTTTTTTCCCCATTTTTCCCGATTTTTCCGATTTTTTCCCGATTTTTCCCGATTTTTTTCCCGATTTTTCACGATTTTTTTCCGATTTTTCCCGATTTTTTTCCGATTTTTTTATTATTTTTTTTCCGATTTTTTTCCCGATTTTTCCCGATTTTTTTCCCGATTTTTCCCGATTTTTTTCCGATTTTTTTCCGATTTTTTTTCCGATTTTTTTCCCGATTTTTCCCGATTTTTTTCCCGATTTTTCCCGATTTTTTTCCCGATTTTTCCCGATTTTTTTCCGATTTTTTTCCGATTTTTTTCCCGATTTTTCCCGATTTTTTTCCCGATTTTTCCCGATTTTTTCCGATTTTTCCGATTTTTTCCCGATTTTTTTTTCCGATTTTTCCCGATTTTTTTCCGATTTTTCCCATTTTTTTCCCGATTTTTTTTCCCGATTTTTCCCGATTTTTCCGATTTTTTCCGATTTTTTTCCCGATTTTTCCCGATTTTTTTTCCCGATTTTCCCGATTTTTTTCCGATTTTTTTCCGATTTTTTTTCCGATTTTTTTTCCGATTTTTCCCGATTTTTCCCGATTTTTTTCCAGATTTTTTTTCCCGATTTTTATCCCGATTTTTCCCGATTTTTTTTCCCGATTTTCCCGATTTTTTTCCGATTTTTTCCCGATTTTTTTCCGATTTTTCCCATTTTTTTCCCGATTTTTTTTCCCGATTTTTCCCGATTTTTCCGATTTTTTCCGATTTTTTTCCCGATTTTTCCCGATTTTTTTTCCCGATTTTCCCGATTTTTTTCCGATTTTTTTCCGATTTTTTTTCCGATTTTTTTTCCGATTTTTCCCGATTTTTCCCGATTTTTTTCCAGATTTTTTTTCCCGATTTTTATCCCGATTTTTTCCCCCATTTTTTTCCGATTTTTTTTTCCCCATTTTTCCCGATTTTTCCGATTTTTTCCCGATTTTTCCCGATTTTTTTCCCGATTTTTCCCGATTTTTTTCCGATTTTTTTTCCGATTTTTCCGATTTTTTCCGTTTTTTTTCCATTTTTCCCGATTTTTTTCCGATTTTTTTTTAAAACATTTTCCGATTTTTTTCCCGATTTTTCCCGATTTTTTTCCCGATTTTTCCCGATTTTTTTCCGATTTTTTTTTCCGATTTTTCCCGATTTTTTTCCGATTTTTTTCCGATTTTTTTTCCGATTTTTTTCCCGATTTTTCCCGATTTTTTTCCCGATTTTTCCCGATTTTTTTCCGATTTTTTTTCCGATTTTTTCCGATTTTTTCCCGATTTTTTTTCCGATTTTTCCCGATTTTTTTTCCGATTTTTCCCATTTTTTTCCCGATTTTTTTTCCCGATTTTTCCCGATTTTTCTTTCCGATTTTTCCCGATTTTTTTTCCCGATTTTTATCCCGATTTTTTTCCCCATTTTTTTTCCGATTTTTTTTTCTCCCCATTTTTCCCGATTTTTCCGATTTTTTCCCGATTTTTCCCGATTTTTTTCCCGATTTTTCCCGATTTTTTTCCGATTTTTTTTTCCGATTTTTTCCGATTTTTCCCGATTTTTTCCCGATTTTTTTCCCGATTTTTCCCGATTTTTTTCCCGATTTTTTCCCCATTTTTTTTCCGATTTTTTTTTCCCGATTTTTCCCGATTTTTCCGATTTTTTTTCCGATTTTTCCCGATTTTTCCCGATTTTTTCCGATTTTTTCCCGATTTTTTTTTCCGATTTTTCCCGATTTTTTTCCGATTTTTCCCATTTTTTTCCCGATTTTTTTTCCCGATTTTTCCCGATTTTTCTTTCCGATTTTTCCCGATTTTTTTTCCCGATTTTTATCCCGATTTTTTTCCCCATTTTTTTTCCGATTTTTTTTTCCCCATTTTTCCCGATTTTTCCGATTTTTTCCCGATTTTTCCCGATTTTTTTCCCGATTTTTCCCGATTTTTTTCCGATTTTTTTTCCGATTTTTTCCGATTTTTCCCGATTTTTTCCCGATTTTTTTCCCGATTTTTCCCGATTTTTTTCCCGATTTTTTCCCCATTTTTTTTCCGATTTTTATCCCGATTTTTTTCCCCATTTTTTTTCCGATTTTTTTTTCCCCATTTTTCCCGATTTTTCCGATTTTTCCCGATTTTTCCCGATTTTTTTCCCGATTTTTCCCGATTTTTTTCCGATTTTTTTTCCGATTTTTTCCGATTTTTCCCGATTTTTTCCCGATTTTTTTCCCGATTTTTCCCGATTTTTTTCCCGATTTTTTCCCCATTTTTTTTCCGATTTTTTTTCCCCCATTTTTCCCGATTTTTCCGATTTTTCCCGATTTTTTTCCGATTTTTCCCATTTTTTTCCCGATTTTTCCCGATTTTTCCGATTTTTTCCGATTTTTTTCCCGATTTTTCTTCCCGATTTTCCCGATTTTCCCGATTTTTTTTCCGATTTTTTTTCCGATTTTTCCCGATTTTTTTCCCGATTTTTTTTCCCGATTTTTATCCCGATTTTTTTCCCCATTTTTTTCCGATTTTTTTTTCCCCATTTTTCCCGATTTTTCCGATTTTTTCCCGATTTTTCCCGATTTTTTTCCCGATTTTTCACGATTTTTTTCCGATTTTTTTCCGATTTTTTTCCGATTTTTTTCCGATTTTTCCCGATTTTTTTCCGATTTTTTTATTATTTTTTTTCCGATTTTTTTCCCGATTTTTCCCGATTTTTTTCCCGATTTTTCCCGATTTTTTTCCGATTTTTTTCCGATTTTTTTTCCGATTTTTTTCCCGATTTTTCCCGATTTTTTTCCCGATTTTTCCCGATTTTTTTCCCGATTTTTCCCGATTTTTTTCCGATTTTTTTCCGATTTTTTTCCCGATTTTTCCCGATTTTTTTCCCGATTTTTCCCGATTTTTTCCGATTTTTCCGATTTTTTCCCGATTTTTTTTTCCGATTTTTCCCGATTTTTTTCCGATTTTTCCCATTTTTTTCCGATTTTTTTTCCCGATTTTTCCCGATTTTTCCGATTTTTTCCGATTTTTTTCCCGATTTTTCCCGATTTTTTTTCCCGATTTTCCCGATTTTTTTCCGATTTTTTTCCGATTTTTTTTCCGATTTTTTTTCCGATTTTTCCCGATTTTTCCCGATTTTTTTCCAGATTTTTTTCCCGATTTTTATCCCGATTTTTCCCGATTTTTTTTCCCGATTTTCCCGATTTTTTTCCGATTTTTTCCCGATTTTTTTCCGATTTTTCCCATTTTTTTCCCGATTTTTTTTCCCGATTTTTCCCGATTTTTCCGATTTTTTCCGATTTTTTTCCCGATTTTTCCCGATTTTTTTTCCCGATTTTCCCGATTTTTTTCCGATTTTTTTCCGATTTTTTTTCCGATTTTTTTTCCGATTTTTCCCGATTTTTCCCGATTTTTTTCCAGATTTTTTTTCCCGATTTTTATCCCGATTTTTTCCCCCATTTTTTTCCGATTTTTTTTTCCCCATTTTTCCCGATTTTTCCGATTTTTTCCCGATTTTTCCCGATTTTTTTCCCGATTTTTCACGATTTTTTTCCGATTTTTTTTCCGATTTTTCCGATTTTTTCCGTTTTTTTTCCATTTTTCCCGATTTTTTTCCGATTTTTTTTAAAAAAAATTTCCGATTTTTTTCCCGATTTTTCCCGATTTTTTTCCCGATTTTTCCCGATTTTTTTCCGATTTTTTTTTCCGATTTTTCCCGATTTTTTTCCGATTTTTTTCCGATTTTTTTTCCGATTTTTTTCCCGATTTTTCCCGATTTTTTTCCCGATTTTTCCCGATTTTTTTCCGATTTTTTTTCCGATTTTTTCCGATTTTTTCCCGATTTTTTTTCCGATTTTTCCCGATTTTTTTCCCGATTTTTCCCGATTTTTCCCGATTTTTTTTCCCGATTTTTATCCCGATTTTTTTCCCCATTTTTTTTCCGATTTTTTTTCTCCCCATTTTTCCCGATTTTTCCGATTTTTTCCCGATTTTTCCCGATTTTTTTCCCGATTTTTCCCGATTTTTTTCCGATTTTTTTTCCGATTTTTTCCGATTTTTCCCGATTTTTTCCCGATTTTTTTCCCGATTTTTCCCGATTTTTTTCCCGATTTTTTCCCCATTTTTTTTCCGATTTTTTTTTCCCGATTTTTCCCGATTTTTCCGATTTTTTTTCCGATTTTTCCCGATTTTTCCCGATTTTTTCCGATTTTTTCCCGATTTTTTTTTCCGATTTTTCCCGATTTTTTTCCGATTTTTCCCATTTTTTTCCCGATTTTTTTTCCCGATTTTTCCCGATTTTTCTTTCCGATTTTTCCCGATTTTTTTTCCCGATTTTTATCCCGATTTTTTTCCCCATTTTTTTTCCGATTTTTTTTTCCCCATTTTTCCCGATTTTTCCGATTTTTTCCCGATTTTTCCCGATTTTTTTCCCGATTTTTCCCGATTTTTTTCCGATTTTTTTTCCGATTTTTTCCGATTTTTCCCGATTTTTTCCCGATTTTTTTCCCGATTTTTCCCGATTTTTTTCCCGATTTTTTCCCCATTTTTTTTCCGATTTTTTTTCCCGATTTTTCCCGATTTTTCCGATTTTTTTTCCGATTTTTCCCGATTTTTCCCGATTTTTTTTCCGATTTTTTCCGATTTTTCCCGATTTTTTCCGATTTTTTCCCGATTTTTTTCCGATTTTTCCCATTTTTTTCCCGATTTTTTTTCCCGATTTTTCCCGATTTTTCTTTCCGATTTTTCCCGATTTTTTTTCCCGATTTTTATCCCGATTTTTTTCCCCTTTTTTTTCCGATTTTTTTTTCCCCATTTTTCCCGATTTTTCCGATTTTTTCCCGATTTTTCCCGATTTTTTTCCCGATTTTTTCCCCATTTTTTTCCGATTTTTTTTTCCCGATTTTTCCCGATTTTTCCGATTTTTTTTCCGATTTTTCCCGATTTTTCCCGATTTTTTCCGATTTTTTCCCGATTTTTTTTTCCGATTTTTCCCGATTTTTCTCCGATTTTTCCCATTTTTTTCCCGATTTTTTTTCCCGATTTTTCCCGATTTTTCTTTCCGATTTTTCCCGATTTTTTTTCCCGATTTTTATCCCGATTTTTTTCCCCATTTTTTTTCCGATTTTTTTTTCCCCATTTTTCCCGATTTTTCCGATTTTTTCCCGATTTTTCCCGATTTTTTTCCCGATTTTTCCCGATTTTTTTCCGATTTTTTTCCGATTTTTTCCGATTTTTCCCGATTTTTCCCGATTTTTTTTCCGATTTTTTCCGATTTTTCCCGATTTTTTCCGATTTTTTCCCGATTTTTTTTCCGATTTTTCCCGATTTTTTCCGATTTTTTTCCGATTTTTCCCGATTTTTTTCCCGATTTTTTTCCCATTTTTTTTTCGATTTTCCCGATTTTTATCCGATTTTTTCCCGATTTTTTTCCGATTTTTTTCCGATTTTTTTTCCGATTTTTTTCCCGATTTTTTCCGATTTTTCCCGATTTTTTCCCGATTTTTTTCCCGATTTTTCCCGATTTTTTTCCCGATTTTTTCCCCATTTTTTTTCCGATTTTTTTTTCCCGATTTTTCCCGATTTTTCCGATTTTTTTTCCGATTTTTTTTCCGATTTTTCCCGAATTTTCCCGATTTTTTCCGATTTTTTCCCGATTTTTTTTTCCGATTTTTCCCGATTTTTTTCCGATTTTTCCCATTTTTTTCCCGATTTTTTTTCCCGATTTTTCCCGATTTTTCTTTCCGATTTTTCCCGATTTTTTTTCCCGATTTTTATCCCGATTTTTTTCCCATTTTTTTTCCGATTTTTTTTTCCCCATTTTTCCCGATTTTTCCGATTTTTTCCCGATTTTTCCCGATTTTTTTCCCGATTTTTCCCGATTTTTTTCCGATTTTTTTCCGATTTTTCCCGATTTTTTTCCAGATTTTTTTTCCCGATTTTTATCCCGATTTTTTCCCCCATTTTTTTCCGATTTTTTTTTCCCCATTTTTTCCGATTTTTTTTCCGATTTTTCCGATTTTTTCCGTTTTTTTTCCATTTTTCCCGATTTTTTCCGATTTTTTTTAAAAAAAATTTCCGATTTTTTTCCCGATTTTTCCCGATTTTTTTCCCGATTTTTCCCGATTTTTTTCCGATTTTTTTTTCCGATTTTTCCCGATTTTTTTCCGATTTTTTTCCGATTTTTTTTCCGATTTTTTTCCCGATTTTCCCGATTTTTTTCCCGATTTTTCCGATTTTTTTCCGATTTTTTTTCCGATTTTTTCCGATTTTTTCCCGATTTTTTTTCCGATTTTTCCCGATTTTTTTCCGATTTTTCCCATTTTTTTCCCGATTTTTTTTCCCGATTTTTCCCGATTTTTCTTTCCGATTTTTCCCGATTTTTTTTCCCGATTTTTATCCCGATTTTTTTCCCCATTTTTTTCCGATTTTTTTTCTCCCCATTTTTCCCGATTTTTCCGATTTTTTCCCGATTTTTCCCGATTTTTTTCCCGATTTTTCCCGATTTTTTTCCGATTTTTTTTCCGATTTTTTCCGATATTTCCCGATTTTTTCCCGATTTTTTTCCCGATTTTTCCCGATTTTTTTCCCGATTTTTCCCCATTTTTTTTCCGATTTTTTTTTCCCGATTTTTCCCGATTTTTCCGATTTTTTTTCCGATTTTTCCCGATTTTTCCCGATTTTTTCCGATTTTTCCCGATTTTTTTTTCCGATTTTTCCCGATTTTTTTCCGATTTTTCCCATTTTTTTCCCGATTTTTTTTCCCGATTTTTCCCGATTTTTCTTTCCGATTTTTCCCGATTTTTTTCCCGATTTTTATCCCGATTTTTTTCCCCATTTTTTTTCCGATTTTTTTTCCCCATTTTTCCCGATTTTTCCGATTTTTTCCCGATTTTTCCCGATTTTTTTCCCGATTTTTCCCGATTTTTTTCCGATTTTTTTTCCGATTTTTCCGATTTTTCCCGATTTTTTCCCGATTTTTTTCCCGATTTTTCCCGATTTTTTTCCCGATTTTTTCCCCATTTTTTTTCCGATTTTTTTCCCGATTTTCCCGATTTTTCCGATTTTTTTTCCGATTTTTCCCGATTTTTTCCCGATTTTTTTTCCGATTTTTTCCGATTTTTCCCGATTTTTTCCGATTTTTTCCCGATTTTTTTCCGATTTTTCCCATTTTTTTCCCGATTTTTTTTCCCGATTTTTCCCGATTTTTCTTTCCGATTTTTCCCGATTTTTTTTCCCGATTTTTATCCCGATTTTTTTCCCCATTTTTTTTCCGATTTTTTTTCCCCATTTTTCCCGATTTTTCCGATTTTTTCCCGATTTTTCCCGATTTTTTTCCCGATTTTTTCCCCATTTTTTTCCGATTTTTTTTCCCCGATTTTTCCCGATTTTTCCGATTTTTTTTCCGATTTTTCCCGATTTTTCCCGATTTTTTCCGATTTTTTCCCGATTTTTTTTTCCGATTTTTCCCGATTTTTCTCCGATTTTTCCCATTTTTTTCCCGATTTTTTTTCCCGATTTTCCCGATTTTTCTTTCCGATTTTTCCCGATTTTTTTCCCGATTTTTATCCCGATTTTTTTCCCCATTTTTTTTCCGATTTTTTTTTCCCCATTTTTCCCGATTTTTCCGATTTTTTCCCGATTTTTCCCGATTTTTTTCCCGATTTTTCCCGATTTTTTTCCGATTTTTTTCCGATTTTTTCCGATTTTTCCCGATTTTTCCCGATTTTTTTTCCGATTTTTTCCGATTTTTCCCGATTTTTTCCGATTTTTTCCCGATTTTTTTCCGATTTTTCCCGATTTTTTCCGATTTTTTTCCGATTTTTCCCGATTTTTTTCCCGATTTTTTTCCCATTTTTTTTTCGATTTTCCCGATTTTATCCGATTTTTTCCCGATTTTTTTCCGATTTTTTTCCGATTTTTTTTCCGATTTTTTCCCGATTTTTTCCGATTTTTCCCGATTTTTTCCCGATTTTTTTCCCGATTTTTCCCGATTTTTTTCCCGATTTTTTCCCCATTTTTTTCCGATTTTTTTTCCCGATTTTTCCCGATTTTTCCGATTTTTTTTCCGATTTTTTTTCCGATTTTTCCCGATTTTTCCCGATTTTTTCCGATTTTTTCCCGATTTTTTTTCCGATTTTTCCCGATTTTTTTCCGATTTTTCCCATTTTTTTCCCGATTTTTTTTCCCGATTTTTCCCGATTTTTCTTTCCGATTTTTCCCGATTTTTTTTCCCGATTTTTATCCCGATTTTTTTCCCCATTTTTTTTCCGATTTTTTTTCCCCATTTTTCCCGATTTTTCCGATTTTTTCCCGATTTTTCCCGATTTTTTCCCGATTTTTCCCGATTTTTTTCCGATTTTTTTTCCGATTTTTTCCGATTTTCCCGATTTTTTCCCGATTTTTTCCCGATTTTTCCCGATTTTTTTCCCGATTTTTTCCCCATTTTTTTTCCGATTTTTTTTTCCCGATTTTTCCCGATTTTTCCGATTTTTTTTCCGATTTTCCCGATTTTTCCCGATTTTTTTCCGATTTTTTCCGATTTTTCCCGATTTTTTCCGATTTTTTCCCGATTTTTTCCGATTTTTCCCATTTTTTTCCCGATTTTTTTTCCCGATTTTTCCCGATTTTTCTTTCCCGATTTTTCCCGATTTTTTTTCCCGATTTTTATCCCGATTTTTTTCCCCATTTTTTTTCCGATTTTTTTTTCCCCATTTTTCCCGATTTTTCGATTTTTTCCCGATTTTCCCGATTTTTTTCCCGATTTTTCCCGATTTTTTTCCGATTTTTTTCCGATTTTTTCCGATTTTTCCCGATTTTTTCCCGATTTTTTTCCCGATTTTTCCCGATTTTTTTCCCGATTTTTTCCCCATTTTTTTTCCGATTTTTTTTTCCCGATTTTTCCCGATTTTTCCGATTTTTTTTCCGATTTTTCCCGATTTTTCCCGATTTTTTCCGATTTTTTCCCGATTTTTTTTTCCGATTTTTCCCGATTTTTTTCCGATTTTTCCCATTTTTTCCCGATTTTTTTTCCCGATTTTTCCCGATTTTTCTTTCCGATTTTTCCCGATTTTTTTCCCGATTTTTATCCCGATTTTTTTCCCCATTTTTTTTCCGATTTTTTTTTCCCCATTTTTCCCGATTTTTCCGATTTTTTCCCGATTTTTCCCGATTTTTTTCCCGATTTTTCCCGATTTTTTTCCGATTTTTTTTCCGATTTTTTCCGATTTTTCCCGATTTTTTCCCGATTTTTTTCCCGATTTTTCCCGATTTTTTTCCCGATTTTTTCCCCATTTTTTTTCCGATTTTTTTTTCCCGATTTTTCCCGATTTTTCCGATTTTTTTTCCGATTTTCCCGATTTTTCCCGATTTTTTCCGATTTTTTCCCGATTTTTTTTTCCGATTTTTCCCCGATTTTTTCCGATTTTTCCCATTTTTTTCCCGATTTTTTTTCCCGATTTTTCCCGATTTTTCTTTCCGATTTTTCCCGATTTTTTTTCCCGATTTTTATCCCGATTTTTTTCCCCATTTTTTTTCGATTTTTTTTTCCCCATTTTTCCCGATTTTTCCGATTTTTTCCCGATTTTTCCCGATTTTTTTCCCGATTTTTCCCGATTTTTTTCCGATTTTTTTTCCGATTTTTCCGATTTTTCCCGATTTTTTCCCGATTTTTTTTCCCGATTTTTCCCGATTTTTTTCCCGATTTTTTCCCCATTTTTTTTCCGATTTTTTTTTCCCGATTTTTCCCGATTTTTCCGATTTTTTTTCCGATTTTTCCCGATTTTTCCCGATTTTTTTTCCGATTTTTTCCGATTTTTCCCGATTTTTTCCGATTTTTTCCCGATTTTTTTCCGATTTTTCCCATTTTTTTCCCGATTTTTTTTCCCGATTTTTCCCGATTTTTCTTTCCGATTTTTCCCGATTTTTTTTCCCGATTTTTATCCCGATTTTTTTCCCCATTTTTTTTCCGATTTTTTTTCCCATTTTTCCCGATTTTTCCGATTTTTTCCCGATTTTTCCCGATTTTTTTCCCGATTTTTCCCGATTTTTTCCGATTTTTTTTCCGATTTTTTCCGATTTTTCCCGATTTTTTCCCGATTTTTTTCCCGATTTTTCCGATTTTTTTCCCGATTTTTTCCCCATTTTTTTCGATTTTTTTTTCCCGATTTTTCCCGATTTTTCCGATTTTTTTTCCGATTTTTCCCGATTTTTCCCGATTTTTTCCGATTTTTCCCGATTTTTTTTTCCGATTTTTCCCGATTTTTTTCCGATTTTTCCCATTTTTTTCCCGATTTTTTTTCCCGATTTTTCCCGATTTTTCTTTCCGATTTTTCCCGATTTTTTTTCCCGATTTTTATCCCGATTTTTTTCCCCATTTTTTTTCCGATTTTTTTTTCCCCATTTTTCCCGATTTTTCCGATTTTTCCCGATTTTTCCCGATTTTTTTCCCGATTTTTCCCGATTTTTTTCCGATTTTTTTTCCGATTTTTTCCGATTTTTCCCGATTTTTTCCCGATTTTTTTCCCGATTTTTCCCGATTTTTTTCCCGATTTTTTTCCCCATTTTTTTTCCGATTTTTTTTTCCCGATTTTTCCCGATTTTTCCGATTTTTTTTCCGATTTTTCCCGATTTTTCCCGATTTTTTTCCGATTTTTCCCGATTTTTTTCCGATTTTTTTCCGATTTTTCCCGATTTTTCCCAGATTTTTTTTCCGATTTTTTTCCGATTTTTCCCGATTTTTTCCGATTTTTTCCCGATTTTTTTTCCGATTTTTCCCGATTTTTTCCGATTTTTTTCCGATTTTCCCGATTTTTTTCCCGATTTTTTCCCATTTTTTTTTCGATTTTCCAGATTTTTATCCGATTTTTTCCCGATTTTTTTCCGGTTTTTTCCGATTTTTTTTCCGATTTTTTTCCCGATTTTTCCGATTTTTTCCCGATTTTTTTCCGATTTTTCCCATTTTTTTCCCGATTTTTTTCCCGATTTTTCCCGATTTTTCTTTCCGATTTTTCCCGATTTTTTCCGATTTTTTTCCGATTTTTCCCGATTTTTTTCCCGATTTTTTCCCATTTTTTTTTCGATTTTCCCGATTTTTATCCGATTTTTCCGATTTTTTCCGGTTTTTTTCCGATTTTTTCCGATTTTTCCCGATTTTTTCCGATTTTTTCCCGATTTTTTTCCGATTTTTCCCATTTTTTTCCCGATTTTTTTTCCCGATTTTTCCCGATTTTTCTTTCCGATTTTTCCGATTTTTTTTTCCCGATTTTTATCCCGATTTTTTCCCCATTTTTTTTCCGATTTTTTTTCCCCATTTTCCCGATTTTTCCGATTTTTTCCGATTTTTCCCGATTTTTTCCCGATTTTTCCGATTTTTTCCGATTTTTTTTCCGATTTTTTCCGATTTTTCCCGATTTTTTCCCGATTTTTTTCCCGATTTTTCCCGATTTTTTTCCCGATTTTTTCCCATTTTTTTTCCGATTTTTTTTTCCCGATTTTTCCCGATTTTTCCGATTTTTTTCCGATTTTCCCGATTTTCCCGATTTTTTCCGATTTTTTCCCGATTTTTTTTTCCGATTTTTCCCGATTTTTTTCCGATTTTTCCCATTTTTTTCCCGATTTTTTTTCCCGATTTTTCCCGATTTTTCTTTCCGATTTTTCCCGATTTTTTTTCCCGATTTTTATCCCGATTTTTTCCCCATTTTTTTCCGATTTTTTTTTCCCCATTTTTCCCGATTTTCCGATTTTTTCCCGATTTTTCCCGATTTTTTTCCCGATTTTTCCCGATTTTTTTCCGATTTTTTTTCCGATTTTTTCCGATTTTTTTTTCCCATTTTTCCCGATTTTTCCGATTTTTTCCCGATTTTTCCCGATTTTTTTCCCGATTTTTCCCGATTTTTTTCCGATTTTTTTTCCGATTTTTTCCGATTTTTCCCGATTTTTTCCCGATTTTTTTCCCGATTTTCCCGATTTTATTCCCGATTTTTCCCCATTTTTTTTCCGATTTTTTTTCCCGATTTTTCCCGATTTTTCCGATTTTTTTTCCGATTTTTCCCGATTTTTCCCGATTTTTTTCCGATTTTTCCCGATTTTTCCCGATTTTTTTCCGATTTTTCCGATTTTTCCCGATTTTTCCGATTTTTTCCCGATTTTTTTCCGATTTTTCCCGATTTTTTCCGATTTTTTTCCGATTTTTCCCGATTTTTTTCCCGATTTTTTTCCCATTTTTTTTTCGATTTTCCCGATTTTTATCCGATTTTTTCCCGATTTTTTTCGATTTTTTTCCGATTTTTTTCCGATTTTTTTCCCGATTTTTCCCGATTTTTTCCCGATTTTCCCGATTTTTTTCCGATTTTTCCGATTTTTTCCGATTTTTTCCCGATTTTTTTCCGATTTTTCCCATTTTTTTCCAGATTTTTTTTCCCGATTTTTCCCGATTTTTCCGATTTTTTCCGATTTTTTCCCGATTTTTCCCGATTTTTTTTCCCGATTTTCCCGATTTTTTTCCGATTTTTTTCCGATTTTTTTCCGATTTTTCCCGATTTTTCCCGATTTTTTTCCGATTTTTTTCCCGATTTTTTTTCCCGATTTTTCCCGATTTTTCCGATTTTTTCCGATTTTTTCCGATTTTTTTCCGATTTTTTTCCGATTTTTCCCGATTTTCCCCATTTTTTTCCGATTTTTTTCCGATTTTTTTCCGATTTTTCCCGATTTTTTTCCGATTTTTTTATTATTTTTTTTCCGATTTTTTTCCCGATTTTTCCCGATTTTTTTCCCGATTTTTCCCGATTTTTTTCCGATTTGTTTCCGATTTTTTTTCCGATTTTTTTCCCGATTTTTCCCGATTTTTTTCCCGATTTTTCCCGATTTTTTTCCCGATTTTTCCGATTTTTTTCCGATTTTTTTCCGATTTTTTTCCCGATTTTTCCCGATTTTTTTCCCGATTTTTCCCGATTTTTTCCGATTTTTCCGATTTTTTCCCGATATTTTTTCCCGATTTTTCCCGATTTTTTTCCGATTTTTCCCGATTTTTTCCGATTTTTCCGATTTTTTCCCGATTTTTTTTTCCGATTTTTCCCGATTTTTTTCCGATTTTTCCCGATTTTTTTCCGATTTTTTTATTATTTTTTTTCCGATTTTTTTCCCGATTTTTCCCGATTTTTTTTCCCGATTTTTCCCGATTTTTTTCCGATTTTTTTCCGATTTTTTTTCCGATTTTTTTCCCGATTTTCCCGATTTTTTTCCCGATTTTTCCCGATTTTTTTCCCGATTTTTCCCGATTTTTTCCGATTTTTTTCCGATTTTTTTCCCGATTTTTCCGATTTTTTTCCCGATTTTTCCCGATTTTTTCCGATTTTTTTTTCCGATTTTTCCGATTTTTTCCCGATTTTTTTTTCCGATTTTTCCCGATTTTTTTCCGATTTTTCCCATTTTTTCCCGATTTTTTTTCCGATTTTTCCGATTTTTTCCGATTTTTTTCCCGATTTTTCCCGATTTTTTTTCCCGATTTTCCCGATTTTTTTCCGATTTTTTTCCGATTTTTTTCCGATTTTTTTCCGATTTTTCCCGATTTTTCCCGATTTTTTTCCAGATTTTTTTTCCCGATTTTTATCCCGATTTTTTCCCCCATTTTTTCCGATTTTTTTTTCCCCATTTTTCCCGATTTTTCCGATTTTTCCCGATTTTTCCCGATTTTTTTCCGATGTTTCCCGATTTTTTTCCGATTTTTTTTCCGATTTTTCCGATTTTTTCCGTTTTTTTCCATTTTTCCCGATTTTTTTCCGATTTTTTTTTTATATTTTTTCCGATTTTTTTCCCGATTTTTCCCGATTTTTTTCCCGATTTTTTCCCGATTTTTTTCCGATTTTTTTCCGATTTTTTTTCCGATTTTTTTCCCGATTTTTCCCGATTTTTTTCCCGATTTTTCCCGATTTTTTTCCGATTTTTTTTCCGATTTTTCCCGATTTTCCCGATTTTTTCCCCATTTTTTTTCCGATTTTTTTTTCCCGATTTTTCCCGATTTTTCCGATTTTTTTTCCGATTTTTCCGATTTTTCCCGATTTTTTTCCCGATTTTTTTCCCGATTTTTTCCCCATTTTTTTCCCGATTTTTCCCGATTTTTCCGATTTTTTTCCGATTTTTCCCGATTTTTCCCGATTTTTTCCGATTTTTTCCCGATTTTTTTTCCGATTTTTCCCGATTTTTTCCGATTTTTTTCCGATTTTTCCCGATTTTTTTCCCGATTTTTTTCCCATTTTTTTTTCGATTTTCCCGATTTTTTTCCGATTTTTTTCCGATTTTTTTTCCGATTTTCCCGATTTTTTCCGATTTTTTTCCGATTTTTTTTCCGATTTTTTTTCCGATTTTTTTCCCGATTTTTCCCCATTTTTTTTCCGATTTTTTTTTCCCGATTTTTCCCGATTTTTCCGATTTTTTTTCCGATTTTTCCCGATTTTTCCCGATTTTTTTCCGATTTTTCCCGATTTTTTTCCGATTTTTTTTCCGATTTTTCCCGATTTTTCCCGATTTTTTTCCGATTTTTTCCGATTTTTTCCCGATTTTTTCCCGATTTTTCCCGATTTTTTTCCCGATTTTCCCGATTTTTCCGATTTTTCCGATTTTTTCCCGATTTTTTTTCCGATTTTTCCCGATTTTTTTCCGATTTTTCCCATTTTTTTCCCGATTTTTTTTCCCGATTTTTCCGATTTTTTCCGATTTTTTTCCCGATTTTTCCCGATTTTTTTTCCCGATTTTCCCGATTTTTTTCCGATTTTTTTCCGATTTTTTTTCCGATTTTTTTTCCGATTTTTCCCGATTTTTCCCGATTTTTTTCCAGATTTTTTTTCCCGATTTTTATCCCGATTTTTTCCCCCATTTTTTTCCGATTTTTTTTTCCCCATTTTTCCCGATTTTTCCGATTTTTTCCCGATTTTTCCCGATTTTTTCCCGATGTTTCCCGATTTTTTTCCGATTTTTTTTCCGATTTTTCCGATTTTTTCCGTTGTTTTTCCATTTTTCCCGATTTTTTTCCGATTTTTTTTTTATATTTTTTCCGATTTTTTTCCCGATTTTTCCCGATTTTTTTCCCGATTTTTCCCGATTTTTTTCCGATTTTTTTCCGATTTTTTTTCCGATTTTTTTCCCGATTTTTCCCGATTTTTTTCCCGATTTTTCCCGATTTTTTTCCGATTTTTTTCCGATTTTTCCCGATTTTTCCCGATTTTTTCCCCATTTTTTTTCCGATTTTTTTTCCCGATTTTTCCCGATTTTTCCGATTTTTTTTCCGATTTTTTCCCGATTTTTCCCCATTTTTTTCCCGATTTTTCCCGATTTTTTCCGATTTTTCCCGATTTTTTTCCGATTTTTCCCGATTTTTTCCGATTTTTTCCGATTTTTCCCGATTTTTTCCCGATTTTTTTCCCATTTTTTTTCGATTTTCCCGATTTTTTTCCGATTTTTTCCGATTTTTTTTCCGATTTTCCCGATTTTTTTCCGATTTTTTCCGATTTTTTTCCGATTTTTTTCCGATTTTTTTCCCGATTTTTCCCCATTTTTTTCCGATTTTTTTTCCCGATTTTTCCCGATTTTTCCGATTTTTTTTCCGATTTTTCCCGATTTTTCCCGATTTTTTTCCGATTTTTCCCGATTTTTTTCCGATTTTTTTTCCGATTTTTCCCGATTTTTCCCGATTTTTTTTCCGATTTTTTCCGATTTTTTCCCGATTTTTTTCCCGATTTTTCCCGATTTTTTTCCCGATTTTTCCCGATTTTTTCCGATTTTTCCGATTTTTTCCCGATTTTTTTTTCCGATTTTTCCCGATTTTTTTCCGATTTTTCCCATTTTTTTCCCGATTTTTTTTTCCCGATTTTTCCGATTTTTTCCGATTTTTTTCCCGATTTTTCCCGATTTTTTTTCCCGATTTTCCCGATTTTTTTCCGATTTTTTTCCGATTTTTTTTCCGATTTTTTTTCCGATTTTTCCCGATTTTTCCAGATTTTTTTCCAGATTTTTTTTCCCGATTTTTATCCCGATTTTTTCCCCCATTTTTTTCCGATTTTTTTTTCCCCATTTTTCCCGATTTTTTCCGATTTTTTCCCGATTTTTCCCGATTTTTTTCCCGATGTTTCCCGATTTTTTTCCGATTTTTTTCCGATTTTTCCGATTTTTTCCGTTTTTTTTCCATTTTTCCCGATTTTTTTCCGATTTTTTTTTATATTTTTCCGATTTTTTTCCCGATTTTTCCCGATTTTTTTCCCGATTTTTCCCGATTTTTTTCCGATTTTTTTCCGATTTTTTTTCCGATTTTTTTCCCGATTTTTCCCGATTTTTTTCCCGATTTTTCCCGATTTTTTTCCGATTTTTTTTCCGATTTTTCCCGATTTTCCCGATTTTTTCCCCATTTTTTTCCGATTTTTTTTTCCCGATTTTTCCCGATTTTTCCGATTTTTTTTCCGATTTTTTTCCCGATTTTTTCCCATTTTTTCCCGATTTTCCCGATTTTTCCGATTTTTTTCCGATTTTTCCCGATTTTTCCCGATTTTTTCCGATTTTTTCCGATTTTTTTTCCGATTTTTCCCGATTTTTTCCGATTTTTTTCCGATTTTTCCCGATTTTTTTCCCGATTTTTTTCCCATTTTTTTTTCGATTTTCCCGATTTTTTTCCGATTTTTTTCCGATTTTTTTTCCGATTTTCCCGATTTTTTTCCGATTTTTTTCCGATTTTTTTTCCGATTTTTTTCCGATTTTTTTCCCGATTTTTCCCCCATTTTTTTCCGATTTTTTTTTCCCGATTTTTCCCGATTTTCCCCATTTTTTTCCGATTTTTTCCGATTTTTTTCCGATTTTTCCCGATTTTTTTCCGATTTTTTTATTATTTTTTTTTCCGATTTTTTTCCCGATTTTTCCCGATTTTTTTCCCGATTTTTCCCGATTTTTTTCCGATTTTTTTCCGATTTTTTTTCCGATTTTTTTCCCGATTTTTCCCGATTTTTTCCCGATTTTTCCCGATTTTTTTCCCGATTTTTCCCGATTTTTTTCCGATTTTTTCCGATTTTTTTCCCGATTTTTCCCGATTTTTTTCCCGATTTTTCCGATTTTTTCCGATTTTTCCGATTTTTCCCGATATTTTTTCCCGATTTTTCCCGATTTTTTTCCGATTTTTCCCGATTTTTTCCGATTTTTCCGATTTTTTCCCGATTTTTTTTTCCGATTTTTCCCGATTTTTTTCCGATTTTTCCCGATTTTTTTCCGATTTTTTTATTATTTTTTTCCGATTTTTTTCCCGATTTTTCCCGATTTTTTTTCCCGATTTTTCCCGATTTTTTTCCGATTTTTTTCCGATTTTTTTTCCGATTTTTTTCCCGATTTTTCCCGATTTTTTTCCCGATTTTTCCCGATTTTTTCCCGATTTTTCCCGATTTTTTTCCGATTTTTTTCCGATTTTTTTCCCGATTTTTCCCGATTTTTTTCCCGATTTTTCCCGATTTTTCCGATTTTTCCGATTTTTTCCCGATTTTTTTTTCCGATTTTTCCCGATTTTTTTCCGATTTTTCCCATTTTTTTCCCGATTTTTTTTCCCGATTTTTCCGATTTTTTCCGATTTTTTTCCCGATTTTTCCGATTTTTTTTCCCGATTTTCCCGATTTTTTTCCGATTTTTTTCCGATTTTTTTTCCGATTTTTTTCCGATTTTTCCCGATTTTTCCCGATTTTTTTCCAGATTTTTTTCCCGATTTTTATCCCGATTTTTTCCCCCATTTTTTTCCGATTTTTTTTTCCCCATTTTTCCCGATTTTTCCGATTTTTTCCCGATTTTTCCCGATTTTTTTCCCGATGTTTCCCGATTTTTTCCGATTTTTTTTCCGATTTTTCCGATTTTTTCCGTTTTTTTTCCATTTTTCCCGATTTTTTCCGATTTTTTTTTATATTTTTTCCGATTTTTTTCCCGATTTTTCCCGATTTTTTTCCCGATTTTTCCCGATTTTTTCCGATTTTTTCCGATTTTTTTCCGATTTTTTCCCGATTTTTCCCGATTTTTTTCCCGATTTTTCCCGATTTTTTTCCGATTTTTTTTCCGATTTTTCCCGATTTTTCCCGATTTTTTCCCCATTTTTTTTCCGATTTTTTTTTCCCGATTTTTCCCGATTTTTCCGATTTTTTTTCCGATTTTTCCCGATTTTTCCCGATTTTTTTCCCGATTTTTTTCCCGATTTTTCCCCATTTTTTCCCGATTTTTCCCGATTTTTCCGATTTTTTTCCGATTTTTCCCGATTTTTCCCGATTTTTTCCGATTTTTTCCCGATTTTTTTTTCCGATTTTTCCCGATTTTTTCCGATTTTTTTCCGATTTTTCCCGATTTTTTTCCCGATTTTTTTCCCATTTTTTTTCGATTTTCCCGATTTTTTCCGATTTTTTTCCGATTTTTTTCCGATTTTCCCGATTTTTTCCGATTTTTTTCCGATTTTTTTTCCGATTTTTTTTCCGATTTTTTTCCCGATTTTTCCCCATTTTTTTTCCGATTTTTTTCCCGATTTTTCCCGATTTTTTCCGATTTTTCCGATTTTTTCCCGATTTTTTTTTCCGATTTTTCCCGATTTTTTTCCGATTTTTCCCATTTTTTTCCCGATTTTTTTTCCCGATTTTTCCGATTTTTTCCGATTTTTTTCCCGATTTTTCCCGATTTTTTTTCCCGATTTTCCCGATTTTTTTCCGATTTTTTTCCGATTTTTTTCCGATTTTTTTTCCGATTTTTCCCGATTTTTCCCGATTTTTTTCCAGATTTTTTTTCCCGATTTTTATCCCGATTTTTTCCCGATTTTTTTTTCCCCATTTTTCCCGATTTTTCCGATTTTTCCCGATTTTTCCCGATTTTTTCCCGATGTTTCCCGATTTTTTTCCGATTTTTTTTCCGATTTTTCCGATTTTTTCCGTTTTTTTTCCATTTTTCCCGATTTTTCCGATTTTTTTTTATATTTTTTCCGATTTTTTTCCCGATTTTTCCCGATTTTTTTCCCGATTTTTCCCGATTTTTTTCCGATTTTTTTCCGATTTTTTTTTCCGATTTTTTTCCCGATTTTTCCCGATTTTTTTCCCGATTTTTCCCGATTTTTTTCCCGATTTTTCCCGATTTTTTTCCGATTTTTTTTCCGATTTTTCCCGATTTTTCCCGATTTTTTCCCCATTTTTTTTCCGATTTTTTTTTCCCGATTTTTCCCGATTTTTCCGATTTTTTTTCCGATTTTTTTCCCGATTTTTTCCCCATTTTTTTCCCGATTTTTCCCGATTTTTCCGATTTTTTTCCGATTTTTCCCGATTTTTTCCCGATTTTTTCCGATTTTTTCCCGATTTTTTTTCCGATTTTTCCCGATTTTTTCCGATTTTTTTCCGATTTTTCCCGATTTTTTTCCCGATTTTTTTCCCATTTTTTTTTCGATTTTCCCGATTTTTTTCCGATTTTTTTCCGATTTTTTTTCCGATTTTCCCGATTTTTTTCCGATTTTTTTCCGATTTTTTTTCCGATTTTTTTTCCGATTTTTTTCCCGATTTTTTCCCCATTTTTTTCCGATTTTTTTTTCCCGATTTTTCCCGATTTTTCCGATTTTTTTTCCGATTTTTCCCGATTTTTCCCGATTTTTTTCCGATTTTTCCCGATTTTTTTCCGATTTTTTTTCCGATTTTTCCCGATTTTTCCCGATTTTTTTTCCGATTTTTTCCGATTTTTTCCCGATTTTTTTTCGGATTTTTCCCGATTTTTTCCGATTTTTTTCCGATTTTTCCCGATTTTTTTCCCGATTTTTTCCCCATTTTTTTCCCGATTTTTCCCGATTTTTCCGATTTTTTTCCGATTTTTCCCGATTTTTCCCGATTTTTTCCGATTTTTCCCGATTTTTTCCCGATTTTTTTCCGATTTTTTTCCGATTTTTTTTCCGATTTTTCCCGATTTTTTCCGATTTTTTTTTTTAATTTTTTTTACGATTTTTTTCCAGATTTTTCCCGATTTTTCCCGATTTTTTTCCGATTTTTTCCGATTTTTTCCGATTTTTTCCCGATTTTTTTTTCCGATTTTTCCCGATTTTTTTCCGATTTTTCCCATTTTTTTCCCGATTTTTTTTTCCCGATTTTTCCCGATTTTTCCGATTTTTTCCGATTTTTTTCCCGATTTTTCCCGATTTTTTTTCCCGATTTTCCCGATTTTTTTCCGATTTTTTTTTCCGATTTTTTTTCCGATTTTTCCCGATTTTCCCGATTTTTTTCCGATTTTTTTCCGATTTTTTTCCGATTTTTCCCGATTTTTTTCCGATTTTTTTTAAAAAAATTTTCCGATTTTTTTCCCGATTTTTCCCGATTTTTTTCCCGATTTTTCCCGATTTTTTCCGATTTTTTCCGATTTTTTTTCCGATTTTTTTCCTGATTTTTCCCGATTTTTTTCCCGATTTTTCCCGATTTTTTTCCGATTTTTCCGATTTTTTTCCCGATTTTTCCCGATTTTTTCCCGATTTTTCCCGATTTTTTTCCGATTTTTTTTCCGATTTTTCCGATTTTTTCCGATTTTTTTCCCGATTTTTTTTCCCGATTTTTCCCGATTTTTTTCCGATTTTTCCCATTTTTTTCCCGATTTTTTTTCCGATTTTCCCGATTTTTCCGATTTTTTCCGATTTTTTTCCCGATTTTTCCCGATTTTTTTTCCCGATTTTCCCTATTTTTTTCCGATTTTTTTTCCGATTTTTTTTCCGATTTTTTTTCCGATTTTTCCCGATTTTTCCCCATTTTTTTCCGATTTTTTTTCCCCATTTTTCCCGATTTTCCGATTTTTTCCCGATTTTTCCCGATTTTTTTCCCGATTTTTCCCGATTTTTTCCGATTTTTTTTAAAAAAAAATTCCGATTTTTTTCCCGATTTTTCCCGATTTTTTTCCCGATTTTTTTCCGATTTTTTTCCGATTTTCCCGATTTTTTTCCGATTTTTTTCCGATTTTTTTTCCGATTTTTTTCCCGATTTTTCCCGATTTTTTTCCCGATTTTTCCCGATTTTTTTCCCATTTTTTTTTCGATTTTCCCGATTTTTTTCCGATTTTTTTCCGATTTTTTTTCCGATTTTTCCCGATTTTTTTCCGATTTTTTTCCGATTTTTTTCCGATTTTTTTTTCCCGATTTTTCCCGATTTTCCCGATTTTTTTCCGATTTTTCCCGATTTTTTTCCGATTTTTTTTCCGATTTTTCCCGATTTTCCCGATTTTTTTTCCGATTTTTTCCGATTTTTCCCGATTTTTTCCGATTTTTTCCCGATTTTTTTCCGATTTTCCCGATTTTTTCCGATTTTTTTCCGATTTTTTCCGATTTTTTTCCAATTTTTCCCGATTTTTTTCCCGATTTTTTTCCCATTTTTTTTTCGATTTTCCCGATTTTTTTCCCATTTTTTCCGATTTTTTTTCCGATTTTTCCCGATTTTTTTCCGATTTTTTTCTTTATTTTTTTCCGATTTTTTTCCCGATTTTTCCCGATTTTTCCCGATTTTTTTCCGATTTTTTTCCGACTTTTTCCGATTTTTTCCCGATTTTTTTCCGATTTTTCCCATTTTTTTCCCGATTTTTTTTCCCGATTTTTCCCGATTTTTCCGATTTTTTCCGATTTTTTTCCCGATTTTTCCCGATTTTTTTTCCCGATTTCCCGATTTTTTTCCGATTTTTTTTCCGATTTTTTTCCCGATTTTTCCCGATTTTCTTTCCGATTTTTCCCGATTTTTTTTCCCGATTTTTATCCCGATTTTTTTCCCCATTTTTTTTCCGATTTTTTTTCCCCATTTTTCCCGATTTTTCCGATTTTTTCCCGATTTTTCCCGATTTTTCTTTCCGATTTTTCCCGATTTTTTTTCCCGATTTTTATCCCGATTTTTTTCCCCATTTTTTTTCCGATTTTTTTTCCCCATTTTTTCCGATTTTTTCCGATTTTTTCCCGATTTTTTTCCCGATTTTTCCCGATTTTTTTCCCGATTTTTCCCGATTTTTTCCGATTTTTCCGATTTTTTCCCGATTTTTTTTTCCCGATTTTTCCCGATTTTTTTTCCGATTTTTCCCATTTTTTTCCCGATTTTTTTTCCCGATTTTTCCGATTTTTTCCGATTTTTTCCCGATTTTTCCCGATTTTTTTTCCCGATTTTCCCGATTTTTTCCGATTTTTTTCCGATTTTTTTTCCGATTTTTTTTCCGATTTTCCCGATTTTTCCCGATTTTTTTCCAGATTTTTTTTCCCGATTTTTATCCCGATTTTTCCCCCATTTTTTCCGATTTTTTTTTCCCCATTTTTCCCGATTTTTCCGATTTTTCCCGATTTTTCCCGATTTTTTTCCCGATGTTTCCCGATTTTTTCCGATTTTTTTTCCGATTTTTCCGATTTTTTCCGTGTTTTTCCATTTTTCCCGATTTTTTTCCGATTTTTTTTTATATTTTTTCCGATTTTTTTCCCGATTTTTCCCGATTTTTTTCCCGATTTTTCCCGATTTTTTTCCGATTTTTTTCCGATTTTTTTTCCGATTTTTTTCCCGATTTTTCCCGATTTTTTCCCGATTTTTCCCGATTTTTTTCCGATTTTTTTTCCGATTTTTCCCGATTTTTCCCGATTTTTCCCCATTTTTTTTCCGATTTTTTTTTCCCGATTTTTCCCGATTTTTCCGATTTTTTTTCCGATTTTTTTCCCGATTTTTTCCCCATTTTTTCCCGATTTTTCCCGATTTTTTCCGATTTTTTCCCGATTTTTTTCCGATTTTTCCCGATTTTTTCCGATTTTTTTCCGATTTTTCCCGATTTTTTTCCCGATTTTTTTCCCATTTTTTTTTCGATTTTCCCGATTTTTTTCCGATTTTTTTCCGATTTTTTTTCCGATTTTCCCGATTTTTTTCCGATTTTTTTCCGATTTTTTTTCCGATTTTTTTTCCGATTTTTTTCCCGATTTTTTCCCCATTTTTTTTCCGATTTTTTTTCCCGATTTTTCCCGATTTTTCCGATTTTTTTTCCGATTTTTCCCGATTTTTCCCGATTTTTTTCCGATTTTTCCCGATTTTTTTCCGATTTTTTTTCCGATTTTTCCCGATTTTTCCCGATTTTTTTTCCGATTTTTTCCGATTTTTTCCCGATTTTTTTCCCGATTTTTCCCGATTTTTTTCCCGATTTTTCCCGATTTTTTCCGATTTTTCCGATTTTTCCCGATTTTTTTTTCCGATTTTTCCCGATTTTTTTCCGATTTTTCCCATTTTTTTCCCGATTTTTTTTCCCGATTTTTCCGATTTTTTCCGATTTTTTTCCCGATTTTTCCCGATTTTTTTTCCCGATTTTCCCGATTTTTTTCCGATTTTTTTCCGATTTTTTTTCCGATTTTTTTTCCGATTTTTCCCGATTTTTCCAGATTTTTTTCCAGATTTTTTTTCCCGATTTTTATCCCGGATTTTTTCCCCCATTTTTTTCCGATTTTTTTTTCCCCATTTTTCCCGATTTTCCGATTTTTTCCCGATTTTTCCCGATTTTTTTCCCGATGTTTCCCGATTTTTTCCGATTTTTTTTCCGATTTTTCCGATTTTTTCCGTTTTTTTTCCATTTTTCCCGATTTTTTTCCGATTTTTTTTTATATTTTTCCGATTTTTTTCCCGATTTTTCCCGATTTTTTCCCGATTTTTCCCGATTTTTTTCCGATTTTTTTCCGATTTTTTTTCCGATTTTTTTCCCGATTTTTCCCGATTTTTTCCCGATTTTTCCCGATTTTTTCCGATTTTTTTTCCGATTTTTCCCGATTTTTCCCGATTTTTCCCCATTTTTTTTCCGATTTTTTTTTCCCGATTTTCCGATTTTTCCGATTTTTTTCCGATTTTTTCCCGATTTTTTCCCCATTTTTCCCGATTTTTCCCGATTTTTCCGATTTTTTTCCGATTTTTCCCCGATTTTTCCGATTTTTTCCGATTTTTCCCGATTTTTTTTCCGATTTTTCCCGATTTTTTCCGATTTTTTTCCGATTTTTCCCGATTTTTTTCCCGATTTTTTTCCCATTTTTTTTTCGATTTTCCCGATTTTTTTCCGATTTTTTTCCGATTTTTTTTCCGATTTTCCCGATTTTTTTCCGATTTTTTTCCGATTTTTTTTTCCGATTTTTTTTCCGATTTTTTTCCCGATTTTTCCCCATTTTTTTTCCGATTTTTTTTTCCCGATTTTTCCCGATTTTCCCCATTTTTTCCGATTTTTTTCCGATTTTTTTCCGATTTTTCCCGATTTTTTTCCGATTTTTTTATTATTTTTTTTCCGATTTTTTTCCCGATTTTTCCCGATTTTTTTCCCGATTTTTCCCGATTTTTTTCCGATTTTTTTCCGATTTTTTTTCCGATTTTTTTCCCGATTTTTCCCGATTTTTTTCCCGATTTTTCCCGATTTTTTTCCCGATTTTTCCCGATTTTTTTCCGATTTTTTCCGATTTTTTTCCCGATTTTTCCCGATTTTTTTCCCGATTTTTCCCGATTTTTTCCGATTTTTCCGATTTTTTCCCGATATTTTTTCCCGATTTTTCCCGATTTTTTTCCGATTTTTCCCGATTTTTTCCGATTTTTCCGATTTTTCCCGATTTTTTTTTCCGATTTTTCCCGATTTTTTCCGATTTTCCCGATTTTTTTCCGATTTTTTTATTATTTTTTTTCCGATTTTTTTCCCGATTTTTCCCGATTTTTTTTCCCGATTTTTCCCGATTTTTTTCCGATTTTTTTCCGATTTTTTTCCGATTTTTTTCCCGATTTTTCCCGATTTTTTTCCCGATTTTTCCCGATTTTTTTCCCGATTTTTCCCGATTTTTTTCCGATTTTTTTCCGATTTTTTTCCCGATTTTTCCCGATTTTTTTCCCGATTTTTCCCGATTTTTTCCGATTTTTCCGATTTTTTCCCGATTTTTTTTCCGATTTTTCCCGATTTTTTTCCGATTTTTCCCATTTTTTTCCCGATTTTTTTTCCCGATTTTTCCGATTTTTTCCGATTTTTTTCCCGATTTTTCCCGATTTTTTTCCCGATTTTCCCGATTTTTTTCCGATTTTTTTCCGATTTTTTTTCCGATTTTTTTTCCGATTTTTCCCGATTTTTCCCGATTTTTTTCCAGATTTTTTTTCCCGATTTTTATCCCGATTTTTCCCCCATTTTTTTCCGATTTTTTTTTCCCCATTTTTCCCGATTTTTCCGATTTTTTCCCGATTTTTCCCGATTTTTTCCCGATGTTTCCCGATTTTTTTCCGATTTTTTTTCCGATTTTTCCGATTTTTTCCGTTTTTTTTCCATTTTTCCCGATTTTTTCCGATTTTTTTTTTATATTTTTTCCGATTTTTTTCCCGATTTTTCCCGATTTTTTTCCCGATTTTTCCCGATTTTTTTCCGATTTTTTTCCGATTTTTTTCCGATTTTTTTCCCGATTTTTCCCGATTTTTTTCCCGATTTTTCCCGATTTTTTCCGATTTTTTTCCGATTTTTCCCGATTTTTCCCGATTTTTTCCCCATTTTTTTCCGATTTTTTTTCCCGATTTTTCCCGATTTTTCCGATTTTTTTTCCGATTTTTCCCGATTTTTCCCGATTTTTTTCCCGATTTTTTCCCGATTTTTTCCCCATTTTTTTCCCGATTTTTCCCGATTTTTCCGATTTTTTTCCGATTTTTCCCGATTTTTCCCGATTTTTCCGATTTTTTCCCGATTTTTTTCCGATTTTTCCCGATTTTTTCCGATTTTTTTCCGATTTTTCCCGATTTTTTTCCCGATTTTTTTCCCATTTTTTTTTCGATTTTCCCGATTTTTTCCGATTTTTTTCCGATTTTTTTTCCGATTTTCCCGATTTTTTTCCGATTTTTTTCCGATTTTTTTCCGATTTTTTTTCCGATTTTTTTCCCGATTTTTTCCCCATTTTTTTTCCGATTTTTTTTCCCGATTTTTCCCGATTTTTTCCGATTTTTCCGATTTTTTCCCGATTTTTTTTCCGATTTTTCCCGATTTTTTTCCGATTTTTCCCATTTTTTTCCCGATTTTTTTCCCGATTTTTCCGATTTTTTCCGATTTTTTCCCGATTTTTCCCGATTTTTTTCCCGATTTTCCCGATTTTTTTCCGATTTTTTCCGATTTTTTTCCGATTTTTTTTCCGATTTTTCCCGATTTTTCCCGATTTTTTTCCAGATTTTTTTTCCCGATTTTTATCCCGATTTTTTCCCGATTTTTTTTCCCCATTTTTCCCGATTTTTCCGATTTTTTCCCGATTTTCCCGATTTTTTTCCCGATGTTTCCCGATTTTTTTCCGATTTTTTTTCCGATTTTTCCGATTTTTCCGTTTTTTTTCCATTTTTCCCGATTTTTTTCCGATTTTTTTTTTATATTTTTTCCGATTTTTTTCCCGATTTTTCCCGATTTTTTTCCCGATTTTCCCGATTTTTTTCCGATTTTTTTCCGATTTTTTTTCCGATTTTTTTCCCGATTTTTCCCGATTTTTTTCCCGATTTTTCCCGATTTTTTTCCCGATTTTTCCCGATTTTTTTCCGATTTTTTTTTCCGATTTTTCCCGATTTTTCCCGATTTTTTCCCCATTTTTTTTCCGATTTTTTTTTCCCGATTTTTCCCGATTTTTCCGATTTTTTTCCGATTTTTTTCCCGATTTTTTCCCCATTTTTTTCCCGATTTTTCCCGATTTTTCCGATTTTTTTCCGATTTTTCCCGATTTTTCCCGATTTTTTCCGATTTTTTCCCGATTTTTTTTCCGATTTTTTCCCGATTTTTTCCGATTTTTTTCCGATTTTTCCCGATTTTTTTCCCGATTTTTTCCCATTTTTTTTTCGATTTTCCCGATTTTTTTCCGATTTTTTTCCGATTTTTTTTCCGATTTTCCCGATTTTTTTCCGATTTTTTTCCGATTTTTTTTCCGATTTTTTTTCCGATTTTTTTTCCCGATTTTTTCCCCATTTTTTTTCCGATTTTTTTTTCCCGATTTTTCCCGATTTTTCCGATTTTTTTTCCGATTTTTCCCGATTTTTCCCGATTTTTTTCCGATTTTTCCCGATTTTTTCCGATTTTTTTTCCGATTTTTCCCGATTTTTCCCGATTTTTTTTCCGATTTTTTCCGATTTTTTCCCGATTTTTTTTCGGATTTTTCCCGATTTTTTCCGATTTTTTTCCGATTTTTCCCGATTTTTTTCCCGATTTTTTCCCCATTTTTTTCCCGATTTTTCCCGATTTTTCCGATTTTTTTCCGATTTTTCCCGATTTTTCCCGATTTTTTCCGATTTTTTCCCGATTTTTTCCCGATTTTTTTCCGATTTTTTTCCGATTTTTTTTCCGATTTTTCCCGATTTTTTTCCGATTTTTTTTTTTAATTTTTTTACGATTTTTTTCCAGATTTTTCCCGATTTTCCCGATTTTTTCCGATTTTTTCCGATTTTTTCCGATTTTTTCCCGATTTTTTTTTCCGATTTTTCCCGATTTTTTTCCGATTTTTCCCATTTTTTTCCCGATTTTTTTTTCCCGATTTTTCCCGATTTTTCCGATTTTTTCCGATTTTTTTCCCGATTTTTCCCGATTTTTTTTCCCGATTTTCCCGATTTTTTTCCGATTTTTTTTTCCGATTTTTTTTCCGATTTTTCCCGATTTTCCCGATTTTTTTCCGATTTTTTTCCGATTTTTTTCCGATTTTTCCCGATTTTTTTCCGATTTTTTTAAAAAAATTTTCCGATTTTTTTCCCGATTTTCCCGATTTTTTTCCCGATTTTTCCCGATTTTTTTCCGATTTTTTTCCGATTTTTTTTCCGATTTTTTTCCTGATTTTTCCCGATTTTTTTCCCGATTTTTCCCGATTTTTTCCGATTTTTCGATTTTTTTCCCGATTTTTCCCGATTTTTTTCCCGATTTTTCCCGATTTTTTCCGATTTTTTTTTCCGATTTTTTCCGATTTTTCCGATTTTTCCCGATTTTTTTTCCCGATTTTTCCCGATTTTTTTCCGATTTTCCCATTTTTTTCCCGATTTTTTTCCCGATTTTTCCCGATTTTTCCGATTTTTTCCGATTTTTTTCCCGATTTTTCCCGATTTTTTTTCCCGATTTTCCCTATTTTTTTCCGATTTTTTTTTCCGATTTTTTTTCCGATTTTTTTTCCGATTTTCCCGATTTTTCCCCATTTTTTCCGATTTTTTTTCCCCATTTTTCCCGATTTTTCCGATTTTTTCCCGATTTTTCCCGATTTTTTTCCCGATTTTTCCCGATTTTTTTCCGATTTTTTTTAAAAAAAATTCCGATTTTTTTCCCGATTTTTCCCGATTTTTTTCCCGATTTTTTTCCGATTTTTTTCCGATTTTTCCCGATTTTTTTCCGATTTTTTTCCGATTTTTTTTCCGATTTTTTTCCCGATTTTTCCCGATTTTTTTCCCGATTTTTCCCGATTTTTTTCCATTTTTTTTCGATTTTCCCGATTTTTTTCCGATTTTTTTCCGATTTTTTTCCGATTTTTCCCGATTTTTTTCCGATTTTTTTCCGATTTTTTTTCCGATTTTTTTTTCCCGATTTTTCCCGATTTTCCCGATTTTTTTCCGATTTTTCCCGATTTTTTTCCGATTTTTTTTCCGATTTTTCCCGATTTTTCCCGATTTTTTTTCCGATTTTTCCGATTTTTCCCGATTTTTTCCGATTTTTTCCCGATTTTTTTTCCGATTTTCCCGATTTTTCCGATTTTTTTCCGATTTTTTCCGATTTTTTTCCAATTTTTCCCGATTTTTTTCCCGATTTTTTTCCCATTTTTTTTCGATTTTCCGATTTTTTCCCATTTTTTCCGATTTTTTTCCGATTTTTCCCGATTTTTTTTCCGATTTTTTTCTTTATTTTTTTTCCGATTTTTTTCCCGATTTTTCCCGATTTTTCCCGATTTTTTCCGATTTTTTCCGACTTTTTCCGATTTTTTCCCGATTTTTTTCCGATTTTTCCCATTTTTTTCCCGATTTTTTTTCCCGATTTTTCCCGATTTTTCCGATTTTTCCGATTTTTCCCGATTTTTCCCGATTTTTTTCCCGGATTTTCCCGATTTTTTCCGATTTTTTTCCGATTTTTTTCCCGATTTTTCCCGATTTTTCTTTCCGATTTTTCCCGATTTTTTTCCCGATTTTTATCCCGATTTTTTTCCCCATTTTTTTCCGATTTTTTTTTCCCCATTTTTCCCGATTTTTCCGATTTTTTCCCGATTTTTCCCGATTTTTTTCCCGATTTTTCCCGATTTTTTTCCGATTTTTTTTCCGATTTTTTCCGATTTTTCCCGATTTTTTCCCGATTTTTTTCCCGATTTTTCCCGATTTTTTTCCCGATTTTTCCCCATTTTTTTCCGATTTTTTTTTCCCGATTTTTCCCGATTTTTCCGATTTTTTTTCCGATTTTTCCCGATTTTTCCCGATTTTTTTCCGATTTTTCCCGATTTTTTTCCGATTTTTTTTCCGATTTTTCCCGATTTTTCCCGATTTTTTTTCCGATTTTTTCCGATTTTTCCCGATTTTTTCCGATTTTTTCCCGATTTTTTTTCCGATTTTTCCCGATTTTTTTCCGATTTTTTTCCGATTTTTCCCGATTTTTTTCCCGATTTTTTCCCATTTTTTTTTTCGATTTTCCCGATTTTTATCCGATTTTTTCCCGATTTTTTCCGATTTTTTCCGATTTTTTTTCCGATTTTCCCGATTTTTTCCCGATTTTTTTCCCGATTTTCCCGATTTTTTTCCGATTTTTTCCGATTTTTTCCGATTTTTTCCCGATTTTTCCCGATTTTTTTCCGATTTTTTTTCCGATTTTTCCCGATTTTTCCCGATTTTTTTTCCGATTTTTCCCGATTTTTCCCGATTTTTTTCCGATTTTTCCCGATTTTTTTCCGATTTTTTTTTCCGATTTTTCCCGATTTTTCCCGATTTTTTTTCCGATTTTTTCCGATTTTTCCCGATTTTTTCCGATTTTTTCCCGATTTTTTTTCCGATTTTTCCCGATTTTTTCCGATTTTTTTCCGATTTTTCCCGATTTTTTTCCCGATTTTTTCCCATTTTTTTTTCGATTTTCCCGATTTTTATCCGATTTTTTCCCGATTTTTTTCCGATTTTTTTCCGATTTTTTTCCGATTTTTTTTCCCGATTTTTCCCGATTTTTTTCCCGATTTTCCCGATTTTTTTCCGATTTTTTCCGATTTTTTCCGATTTTTTCCCGATTTTTTTCCGATTTTTCCCGATTTTTTTCCCGATTTTTCCCATTTTTTTTTCGATTTTCCCGATTTTTATCCGATTTTTTCCCGATTTTTTTCCGATTTTTTTCCGATTTTTTTTCCGATTTTCCCGATTTTTCCCGATTTTTTTCCCGATTTTCCCGATTTTTTTCCGATTTTTTCCGATTTTTTCCGATTTTTTCCCGATTTTTTTCCGATTTTTCCCATTTTTTTCCAGATTTTTTTTCCCGATTTTTCCCGATTTTCCCGATTTTTTTCCGATTTTTCCCGATTTTTTTCCGATTTTTTTCCGATTTTTCCCGATTTTCCCGATTTTTTTTCCGATTTTTTCCGATTTTTCCCGATTTTTCCGATTTTTTCCGATTTTTTTCCCGATTTTTCCCGATTTTTTTCCCGATTTTCCCGATTTTTTTCCGATTTTTTTTTCCGATTTTTTTCCCGATTTTTCCCGATTTTTCTTTCCGATTTTTCCCGATTTTTTTTCCCGATTTTTATCCCGATTTTTTTCCCCATTTTTTTTCCGATTTTTTTTTCCCCATTTTTCCCGATTTTTCCGATTTTTTCCCGATTTTTCCCGATTTTTTTCCCGATTTTTCCCGATTTTTTTCCGATTTTTTTTCCGATTTTTTCCGATTTTTCCCGATTTTTTCCCGATTTTTTTCCCGATTTTTCCCGATTTTTTTCCCGATTTTTTCCCCATTTTTTTTCCGATTTTTTTTTCCCGATTTTTCCCGATTTTTCCGATTTTTTTTCCGATTTTTCCCGATTTTTCCCGATTTTTTTCCGATTTTTTTTCCGATTTTTCCCGATTTTTCCCGATTTTTTTTCCGATTTTTTCCGATTTTTCCCGATTTTTTCCGATTTTTCCCGATTTTTTTCCGATTTTTCCCGATTTTTTCCGATTTTTTTCCGATTTTTCCCGATTTTTTTCCCGATTTTTTCCCATTTTTTTTTCGATTTTCCCGATTTTTATCCGATTTTTTCCCGATTTTTTCCGATTTTTTCCGATTTTTTTTCCGATTTTTTTCCCGATTTTTCCCGATTTTTTTCCCGATTTTCCCGATTTTTTTCCGATTTTTTCCGATTTTTTCCGATTTTTTCCCGATTTTTTTCCGATTTTTCCCATTTTTTTCCAGATTTTTTTTCCCGATTTTTCCCGATTTTTCCAATTTTTTCCGATTTTTTTCCCGATTTTTTCCCGATTTTTTTTCCCGATTTTCCCGATTTTTTTCCGATTTTTTTCCGATTTTTTTTCCGGTTTTTCCCGATTTTTCCCGATTTTTTCCGATTTTTTTCCCGATTTTTTTTCCCGATTTTTCCCGATTTTTCCGATTTTTTCCGATTTTTTCCGATTTTTTTTCCGATTTTTTTTCCGATTTTTCCCGATTTTCCCGATTTTTTTCCGATTTTTTTCCGATTTTCCCGATTTTTTTCCGATTTTTTTATTTTTTTTTTTCCGATTTTTTTCCCGATTTTTCCCGATTTTTTTCCCGATTTTTCCCGATTTTTTTCCGATTTTTTTCCGATTTTTTTTCCGATTTTTTTCCCGATTTTTCCCGATTTTTTTCCCGATTTTTCCCGATTTTTTTCCCGATTTTTCCGATTTTTTTCCGATTTTTTTCCGATTTTTTTCCCGATTTTTCCCGATTTTTTTCCCGATTTTTCCCGATTTTTCCGATTTTTCCGATTTTTCCCGATATTTTTTCCCGATTTTTCCCGATTTTTTTCCGATTTTCCGATTTTTTTCCGATTTTTTTCCGATTTTTCCCGATTTTTCCCGATTTTTTTTCCGATTTTTCCGATTTTTCCCGATTTTTTCCGATTTTTTCCCGATTTTTTTTCCGATTTTTCCCGATTTTTTCCGATTTTTTTCCGATTTTTCCCGATTTTTTTCCCGATTTTTTCCCATTTTTTTTCGATTTTCCCGATTTTTATCCGATTTTTTCCCGATTTTTTTCCGATTTTTTTCCGATTTTTTTCCGATTTTTTTCCCGATTTTTCCCGATTTTTTTCCCGATTTTCCCGATTTTTTCCGATTTTTTCCGATTTTTTCCGATTTTTTCCCGATTTTTTTCCGATTTTTCCCGATTTTTTTCCCGATTTTTTCCCATTTTTTTTTTCGATTTTCCCGATTTTTATCCGATTTTTTCCCGATTTTTTCCGATTTTTTCCGATTTTTTTTCCGATTTTCCCGATTTTTCCCGATTTTTTTCCCGATTTTCCCGATTTTTTTCCGATTTTTTCCGATTTTTTCCGATTTTTTCCCGATTTTTTTCCGATTTTTCCCATTTTTTTCCAGATTTTTTTTCCCGATTTTTCCCGATTTTCCCGATTTTTTTCCGATTTTTCCCGATTTTTTTCCGATTTTTTTTCCGATTTTTCCCGATTTTTCCCGATTTTTTTTCCGATTTTTTCCGATTTTTCCCGATTTTTCCGATTTTTTTCCGATTTTTTTCCCGATTTTTCCCGATTTTTTTTCCCGATTTTCCCGATTTTTTTCCGATTTTTTTTCCGATTTTTTCCCGATTTTTCCCGATTTTTCTTTCCGATTTTTCCCGATTTTTTTTCCCGATTTTTATCCCGATTTTTTTCCCCATTTTTTTTCCGATTTTTTTTTCCCCATTTTTCCCGATTTTTCCGATTTTTTCCCGATTTTTCCCGATTTTTTTCCCGATTTTTCCCGATTTTTTTCCGATTTTTTTTCCGATTTTTTCCGATTTTTCCCGATTTTTTCCCGATTTTTTTCCCGATTTTTCCCGATTTTTTTCCCGATTTTTTCCCCATTTTTTTTCCGATTTTTTTTTCCCGATTTTTCCCGATTTTTCCGATTTTTTTTCCGATTTTTCCCGATTTTTCCCGATTTTTTTCCGATTTTTCCCGATTTTTTTCCGATTTTTTTTCCGATTTTTCCCGATTTTTCCCGATTTTTTTTCCGATTTTTTCCGATTTTTCCCGATTTTTTCCGATTTTTCCCGATTTTTTTTCCGATTTTTCCCGATTTTTTCCGATTTTTTTCCGATTTTTCCCGATTTTTTTCCCGATTTTTTCCCATTTTTTTTTCGATTTTCCCGATTTTTATCCGATTTTTTCCCGATTTTTTTCCGATTTTTTTCCGATTTTTTTTCCGATTTTTTTCCCGATTTTTCCCGATTTTTTTCCCGATTTTCCCGATTTTTTCCGATTTTTTCCGATTTTTTCCGATTTTTTCCCGATTTTTTTTCCGATTTTTCCCATTTTTTTCCAGATTTTTTTTCCCGATTTTTCCCGATTTTTCCAATTTTTTCCGATTTTTTTCCCGATTTTTCCCGATTTTTTTTCCCGATTTTCCCGATTTTTTTCCGATTTTTTCCGATTTTTTTTCCGGTTTTTCCCGATTTTTCCCGATTTTTTTCCGATTTTTTTCCCGATTTTTTTTCCCGATTTTTCCCGATTTTTCCGATTTTTTCCGATTTTTTCCGATTTTTTTCCGATTTTTTTCCGATTTTTCCCGATTTTCCCGATTTTTTTCCGATTTTTTTCCGATTTTTCCCGATTTTTTTCCGATTTTTTTATTATTTTTTTCCGATTTTTTTCCCGATTTTTCCCGATTTTTTTCCCGATTTTTCCCGATTTTTTTCCGATTTTTTTCCGATTTTTTTCCGATTTTTTTCCCGATTTTTCCCGATTTTTTTCCCGATTTTTCCCGATTTTTTTCCCGATTTTTCCCGATTTTTTTCCGATTTTTTTTCCGATTTTTTTCCCGATTTTTCCCGATTTTTTCCGATTTTTCCCGATTTTTTCCGATTTTTCCGATTTTTTCCCGATATTTTTCCCGATTTTTCCCGATTTTTTTCCGATTTTTCCCGATTTTTTCCGATTTTCCGATTTTTTCCCGATTTTTTTTTCCTATTTTTCCCGATTTTTTCCGATTTTTCCCGATTTTTTTCCGATTTTTTTATTATTTTTTTCCGATTTTTTTCCCGTTTTTTCCCGATTTTTTCCCGATTTTTCCCGATTTTTTTCCGATTTTTTTCCGATTTTTTTCCGATTTTTTCCCGATTTTTCCCGATTTTTTTCCCGATTTTTCCCGATTTTTTTCCCGATTTTTCCCGATTTTTTTCCGATTTTTTTCCGATTTTTTTCCCGATTTTTCCCGATTTTTTTCCCGATTTTTCCCGATTTTTTCCGATTTTTCCGATTTTTTCCCGATTTTTTTTTCCGATTTTTCCCGATTTTTTTCCGATTTTTCCCATTTTTTCCCGATTTTTTTTCCTGATTTTTCCGATTTTTCCGATTTTTTTCCCGATTTTTCCCGATTTTTTTTCCCGATTTTCCCGATTTTTTTCCGATTTTTTTCCGATTTTTTTTCCGATTTTTTTTCCGATTTTTCCCGATTTTTCCCGATTTTTTTCCAGATTTTTTTTCCCGATTTTATCCCGATTTTTTCCCCCATTTTTTTCCGATTTTTTTTCCCCATTTTTCCCGATTTTTCCGATTTTTTCCCGATTTTTCCCGATTTTTTTCCCGATTTTTCCCGATTTTTTTCCGATTTTTTTTCCGATTTTTCCGATTTTTTCCGTTTTTTTTCCATTTTTCCCGATTTTTCCCGATTTTTTTCCCGATTTTTCCCGATTTTTTCCGATTTTTTTCCGATTTTTTTTCCGATTTTTTCCCGATTTTTCCCGATTTTTTTCCCGATTTTTCCCGATTTTTTTCCGATTTTTTTTCCGATTTTTCCCGATTTTTCCCGATTTTTTCCCCATTTTTTTCCGATTTTTTTTTCCCGATTTTTCCCGATTTTTCCGATTTTTTTTCCGATTTTTCCCGATTTTTCCCGATTTTTTTCCCGATTTTTTTCCCGATTTTTCCCCATTTTTTTCCCGATTTTTCCCGATTTTTCCGATTTTTTTCCGATTTTTCCCGATTTTCCCGATTTTTTCCGATTTTTTCCCGATTTTTTTCCGATTTTCCCGATTTTTTCCGATTTTTTTCCGATTTTTCCCGATTTTTTTCCCGATTTTTTTCCCATTTTTTTTTCGATTTTCCCGATTTTTTTCCGATTTTTTTCCGATTTTTTTTCCGATTTTCCCGATTTTTTCCGATTTTTTTCCGATTTTTTTTCCGATTTTTTTCCCGATTTTTCCCCATTTTTTTTCCGATTTTTTTTTCCCGATTTTTCCCGATTTTTCCGATTTTTTTTCCGATTTTTCCCGATTTTTCCCGATTTTTTTTCCGATTTTTCCCGATTTTTTTCCGATTTTTTTTCCGATTTTTCCCGATTTTTCCCGATTTTTTTTCCGATTTTTTTCCGATTTTTTTTCCGATTTTTTCCCGATTTTTCCCGATTTTTTTCCGATTTTTTCCCGATTTTTTTTCCCGATTTTTCCCGATTTTTCCGATTTTTTACGATTTTTTCCAGATTTTTCCCGATTTTTCCCGATTTTTTTCCGATTTTTTCCGATTTTTTCCGATTTTTTCCCGATTTTTTTTTCCGATTTTTCCCGATTTTTTTCCGATTTTTCCCATTTTTTTCCCGATTTTTTTTCCCGATTTTTCCCGATTTTTCCGATTTTTTCCGATTTTTTTCCCGATTTTTCCCGATTTTTTTTCCCGATTTTCCCGATTTTTTTCCGATTTTTTTTCCGATTTTTTTTCCGATTTTTCCCGATTTTCCCGATTTTTTTCCGATTTTTTTCCGATTTTTTTCCGATTTTTCCCGATTTTTTTCCGATTTTTTTAAATTTTTTTCCGATTTTTTCCCGATTTTCCCGATTTTTTCCCGATTTTTCCCGATTTTTTTCCGATTTTTTTCCGATTTTTTTCCGATTTTTTTCCT
This sequence comes from Oncorhynchus mykiss, assembly GCF_057628025.1. Taxonomy (NCBI): domain Eukaryota; kingdom Metazoa; phylum Chordata; class Actinopteri; order Salmoniformes; family Salmonidae; genus Oncorhynchus; species Oncorhynchus mykiss. The sequence continues at coordinate 70,575 of NW_028322069.1, forward strand.
GATTTTTCCCGATTTTTTTCCCGATTTTTCCCGATTTTTTTCCGATTTTTTTCCGATTTTTTTCCCGATTTTTCCCGATTTTTTTCCGATTTTTCCCGATTTTTTTCCGATTTTTTTTTCCGATTTTTTCCGATTTTTTCCGATTTTTTCCCGATTTTTTTTCCGATTTTTCCCGATTTTTTTCCGATTTTTCCCATTTTTTCCCGATTTTTTTTCCCGATTTTTCCCGATTTTTCCGATTTTTTCCGATTTTTTTCCCGATTTTTCCCGATTTTTTTCCCGATTTTCCCTATTTTTTTCCGATTTTTTTTCCGATTTTTTTTCCGATTTTTTTTCCGATTTTTCCCGATTTTTCCCCATTTTTTTCCGATTTTTTTTTCCCCATTTTTCCCGATTTTTCCGATTTTTTCCCGATTTTTCCCGATTTTTCCCGATTTTTTTCCGATTTTTTTTAAAAAAATTCCGATTTTTTTCCCGATTTTTCCCGATTTTTTTCCCGATTTTCCCGATTTTTTTCCGATTTTTTTCCGATTTTTCCCGATTTTTTCCCATTTTTTTCCGATTTTTTTTCCGATTTTTTTCCCGATTTTTCCCGATTTTTTTCCCGATTTTCCCGATTTTTTTCCCATTTTTTTTTCGATTTTCCCGATTTTTTTCCGATTTTTTTCCGATTTTTTTTCCGATTTTTCCCGATTTTTTTCCGATTTTTTTCCGATTTTTTTCCGATTTTTTTTTCCCGATTTTTCCCGATTTTCCCGATTTTTTTTCCGATTTTTCCCGATTTTTTTCCGATTTTTTTTCCGATTTTTCCCGATTTTTCCCGATTTTTTTTTCCGATTTTTTCCGATTTTTTCCCGATTTTTTTCGATTTTTTCCCGATTTTTTTTCCGATTTTCCCGATTTTTTCCGATTTTTTTCCGATTTTTTCCGATTTTTTTCCGATTTTTCCCGATTTTTTTCCCGATTTTTTCCCATTTTTTTTTCGATTTTCCCGATTTTTTTCCCATTTTTTTCCGATTTTTTTTCCGATTTTTCCCGATTTTTTTCCGATTTTTTATTTATTTTTTTTCCGATTTTTTTCCCGATTTTTCCCGATTTTTCCCGATTTTTTTCCGATTTTTTCCGACTTTTTCCGATTTTTTCCCGATTTTTTTCCCGATTTTTCCCATTTTTTTCCCGATTTTTTTTCCCGATTTTTCCCGATTTTTCCGATTTTTTCCGATTTTTTTCCCGATTTTTCCCGATTTTTTTTCCCGATTTTCCCGATTTTTTCCCGATTTTTTTTCCGATTTTTTTCCCGATTTTTCCCGATTTTTTTCCCGATTTTTCCCGATTTTTTCCGATTTTTTTCCGATTTTTTCCGATTTTTTCCGATTTTTCCCGATTTTTTTTCCGATTTTTCCCGATTTTTTTCCGATTTTTCCCATTTTTTTCCCGATTTTTTTTCCCGATTTTTCCGATTTTTA
>NW_028322070.1:0-58885 GCF_057628025.1 Oncorhynchus mykiss
AAAAAATCGGAAAAAAATCGGGAAAAATCGGAAAAAAATCGGAAAAAAATCGGGAAAAATCGGAAAAAAAATCGGAAAAAAATCGGAAAAAAATCGGGAAAATCGAAAAAAAAATGGGAAAAAATCGGGAAAAAAATCGGAAAAATCGGAAAAAATCGGAAAAAATCGGGAAAAATCGGAATAAAATCGGGAAAAATCGGAAAAAATCGGGAAAATCGGAAAAATCGGAAAAAAAATCGGGAAAAATCGGAAAAAAAATCGGAAAAAAATCGGGAAAAATCGGAAAAAAATCGGGAAAAATCGGGAAAAATCGGAAAAAAAATCGGAAAAATCGGGAAAAATCGGGAAAAATCGGGAAAAATCGGGAAAAATCGGAAAAAATCGGAAAAATCGGGAAAAATCGGGAAAAAAAAATCGGAAAAAAAATCGGAAAAAAAATCGGAAAAAATCGGGAAAAATCGGGAAAAATCGGGAAAAAATCGGAAAAAAATCGGAAAAAAATCGGAAAAAAAATCGGAAAAAAATCGGGAAAAATCGGGAAAAATCGGAAAAAAATCGGGAAAAAAATCGGAAAAAATCGGGAAAAATCGGAAAAAAATCGGAAAAAAATCGGAAAAAAATCGGGAAAAATCGGGAAAAAAATCGGAAAAATCGGGAAAAAATCGGAAAAAAATCGGAAAAAAATTGGGAAAAATCGGGAAAAAAATCGGAAAAAAATCGGGAAAAATCGGAAAAAAAATCGGAAAAAAATCGGGAAAAATCGGAAAAAAAATCGGAAAAAAATCGGAAAAAATCGGGAAAATCGAAAAAAAAATGGGAAAAAAATCGGGAAAAAAATCGGGAAAAATCGGAAAAAAATCGGAAAAAATCGGGAAAAAATCGGAATAAAAATCGGGAAAAATCGGAAAAAATCGGAAAAATCGGAAAAAATCGGAAAAAAAATCGGGAAAAATCGGAAAAAAAATCGGAAAAAAATCGGGAAAAATCGGAAAAAAATCGGGAAAAATCGGGAAAAATCGGAAAAAAAATCGGAAAAATCGGGAAAAAATCGGGAAAAATCGGAAAAATCGGGAAAAATCGGAAAAAATCGAAAAATCGGGAAAAATCGGGAAAAAAAATCGGAAAAAAATCGGAAAAAAATCGGAAAAAAATCGGAAAAAAATCGGGAAAAATCGGAAAAAAAATCGGAAAAAAATCGGGAAAAATCGGGAAAAAAAATCGGAAAAAACGGAAAAAATCGGGAAAAATCGGGAAAAATCGGAAAAAATCGGAAAAATCGGAAAAAATCGGAAAAAATCGGGAAAAATCGGGAAAAAATCGGAAAAAAAATCGGAAAAAAATCGGAAAAAAATCGGGAAAAATCGGAAAAAAAATCGGAAAAAAATCGGGAAAAATCGGGAAAAATCGGAAAAAAATCGGGAAAAATCGGAAAAAATCGGGAAAAATCGGAAAAAAATCGGAAAAAATCGGGAAAAATCGGGAAAAAAATCGGGAAAAATCGAAAAAAATCGGAAAAATCGGGAAAAATCGGAAAAAAATCGGAAAAAAATCGGAAAAAATCGGGAAAAATCGGAAAAAAATCGGAAAAAATCGGAAAAATCGGAAAAATCGGAAAAAAATCGGGAAAAATCGGGAAAAAAATCGGAAAAATCGGAAAATCGGAAAAAAATCGGAAAAATCGGAAAATCGGAAAAATCGGGAAAAAAATCGGAAAAAATCGGGAAAAATCGGGAAAAAATCGGAAAAAAATGGGGAAAAAATCGGAAAAAAATCGGAAAAATCGGGAAAAAATCGGGAAAAATCGGAAAAAATCGGGAAAAAATCGGAAAAATCGGAAAAAAAAATCGGAAAAAAATGGGGAAAAAATCGGAAAAAATCGGGAAAAATCGGGAAAAAATCGGGAAAATCGGAAAAAATCGGGAAAAAAATCGGAAAAAAATCGGAAAAAATCGGAAAAATCGGAAAAATCGGGAAAAATCGGAAAAAAATCGGGAAAAATCGGGAAAAATCGGGAAAAAAAATCGGGAAAAAATCGGAAAAAAATCGGAAAAAATCGGGAAAAATCGGGAAAAATCGGAAAAAAATCGGGAAAAAATCGGAAAAAATCGGGAAAAATCGGAAAAAATCGGAAAAAAAATCGGAAAAAAATCGGAAAAATCGGAAAAATCGGGAAAAATCGGAAAAAATCGGAAAAATCGGGAAAAATCGGGAAAAAAAATCGGAAAAAAAATCGGAAAAAAATCGGAAAAGATCGGGAAAAATCGGGAAAAATCGGAAAAAAAATCGGGAAAAAATCGGAAAAAAATCGGGAAAAATCGGAAAAAAATCGGAAAAAAAATCGGAAAAAAATCGGGAAAAATCGGGAAAAAAATCGGGAAAAATCGGGAAAAAAATCGGAAAAAAATCGGAAAAAAATTGGGAAAAATCGGGAAAAAAATCGGAAAAAAATCGGGAAAAATCGGAAAAAAATCGGAAAAAATCGGGAAAAATCGGGAAAAAAATCGGAAAAAAATCGGAAAAAAATCGGGAAAATCGAAAAAAAATGGGAAAAAATCGGGAAAAAATCGGGAAAAATCGGAAAAAAAATCGGGAAAAAAATCGGAAAAAAATCGGGAAAAATCGGAAAAAAATCGGAAAAAAATCGGAAAAAAATCGGGAAAAATCGGGAAAAAAATCGGGAAAAATCGGGAAAAAAATCGGAAAAAAATCGGAAAAAAATTGGGAAAAATCGGGAAAAAAATCGGAAAAAAATCGGGAAAAATCGGAAAAAAAATCGGAAAAAAATCGGGAAAAATCGGAAAAAAAATCGGAAAAAAATCGGAAAAAAATCGGGAAAATCGAAAAAAAAATGGGAAAAAAATCGGGAAAAAAATCGGGAAAAATCGGAAAAAAATTGGAAAAAATCGGGAAAAATCGGAATAAAAATCGGGAAAAATCGGAAAAAATCGGGAAAAATCGGAAAAAATCGGAAAAAAAATCGGGAAAAATCGGAAAAAAATCGGAAAAAAATCGGGAAAAATCGGAAAAAAATCGGGAAAAATCGGGAAAAATCGGAAAAAAATCGGAAAAATCGGAAAAATCGGGAAAAAATCGGGAAAAATCGGGAAAAATCGGAAAAAAATCGGAAAAATCGGGAAAAATCGGGAAAAAAAAATCGGAAAAAAAATCGGAAAAAAAATCGGAAAAAAAATCGGAAAAAAATCGGGAAAATCGGGAAAAAAAATCGGGAAAAATCGGGGAAAAAATCGGAAAAAATCGGAAAAATCGGAAAAAATCGGAAAAAATCGGGAAAAATCGGAAAAAATCGGAAAAAATCGGGAAAAATCGGGAAAAAATCGGAAAAAATCGGGAAAAATCGGGAAAAATCGGAAAAAAATCGGGAAATATCGGGAAATATCGGGAAAAAAAATCGGAAAAAAAACGGAAAAAATCGGGAAAAATCGGGAAAAAAATCGGAAAAAATCGGAAAAAAAATCGGAAAATCGGGAAAAAAATCGGGAAAATCGAAAAAAAATGAGAAAAAAATCGGAAAAAAAATCGGGAAAAATCGGGAAAAATCGGAAAAAAAATCGGGAAAAAAATCGGAAAAAAATCGGGAAAAATCGGAAAAAAATCGGAAAAAATTCGGAAAAAAATCGGGAAAAATCGGGAAAAAAATCGGGAAAAATCGGGAAAAATCGGAAAAAAAATCGGAAAAATCGGAAAAATCGGGAAAAATCGGGAAAAAAATCGGAAAAAAATCGGGAAATATCGGGAAAAAAAATCGGAAAAAAAACGGAAAAAATCGGGAAAAATCGGGAAAAATCGGGAAAAAAATCGGAAAAAATCGGAAAAAAATCGGAAAAAAAATCGGAAAAAATCGGGAAAAATCGGAAAAAAAATCGGGAAAAAAATCGGGAAAAAAATCGGAAAAAAATCGGGAAAAATCGGAAAAAATCGGAAAAAAAATCGGAAAAAAATCGGGAAAAATCGGGAAAAAAATCGGGAAAAATCGGGAAAAAAATCGGAAAAAAATCGGAAAAAAATTGGGAAAAATCGGGAAAAAAATCGGAAAAAAATCGGGAAAAATCGGAAAAAAAATCGGAAAAAAATCGGGAAAAATCGGAAAAAAAATCGGAAAAAAATCGGAAAAAAATCGGGAAAATCGAAAAAAAAATGGGAAAAAAATTGGGAAAAAAATCGGGAAAAATCGGAAAAAATCGGAAAAATCGGGAAAAATCGGAATAAAAATCGGGAAAAATCGGAAAAAATCGGGAAAAATCGGAAAAAATCGGAAAAAAAATCGGGAAAAATCGGAAAAAAAATCGGAAAAAAATCGGGAAAAATCGGAAAAAAATCGGGAAAAATCGGGAAAAATCGGAAAAAAATCGGAAAATCGGGAAAAATCGGGAAAAAATCGGAAAAATCGGGAAAAATCGGAAAAAAATCGGAAAAATCGGGAAAATCGGGAAAAAAAAATCGGAAAAAAATCGGAAAAAAATCGGAAAAATCGGGAAAAATCGGGAAAAATCGGGAAAAAAATCGGAAAAAATCGGAAAAAAATCGGAAAAAAAATCGGAAAAAATCGGGAAAAATCGGGAAAAATCGGAAAAAAATCGGGAAAAAAATCGGAAAAAAATCGGGAAAAATCGGAAAAAAATCGGAAAAAAATCGGAAAAAAATCGGGAAAAATCGGGAAAAAAATCGGGAAAAATCGGGAAAAAAATCGGAAAAAAATCGGAAAAAAATTGGGAAAAATCGGGAAAAAAATCGGAAAAAAATCGGGAAAAATCGGAAAAAAAATCGGAAAAAAATCGGGAAAAATCGGAAAAAAAATCGGAAAAAAATCGGAAAAAAATCGGGAAAATCGAAAAAAAAATGGGAAAAAATCGGGAAAAAAATCGGGAAAAATCGGAAAAAAATCGGAAAAAATCGGGAAAAATCGGAATAAAAATCGGGAAAAATCGGAAAAAATCGGGAAAAATCGGAAAAAATCGGAAAAAAAATCGGGAAAAATCGGAAAAAAAATCGGAAAAAAATCGGGAAAAATCGGAAAAAAATCGGGAAAAATCGGGAAAAATCGGAAAAAAAATCGGAAAAATCGGGAAAAATCGGGAAAAAATCGGGAAAAATCGGGAAAAATCGGAAAAAAATCGGAAAAATCGGGAAAAATCGGGAAAAAAAATCGGAAAAAAAATCGGAAAAAAATCGGAAAAAAATCGGAAAAAAATCGGGAAAAAAATCGGGAAAAATCGAAAAAAAATCGGGAAAAATCGGAAAAAATCGGAAAAAAAATCGGAAAAAAATCGGAAAAAACCGGAAAAAAATCGGAAAAAAATCGGAAAAAAATCGGGAAAATCGAAAAAAAAATGGAAAAAAATTGGGAAAAAATCGGGAAAAATCGGAAAAAAATCGGAAAAAATCGGGAAAAATCGGAATAAAAATCGGAAAAATCGGAAAAATCGGGAAAATCGGAAAAAATCGGAAAAAAAATCGGGAAAAATCGGAAAAAAATCGGAAAAAAATCGGGAAAAATCGGAAAAAAATCGGAAAAATCGGGAAAAATCGGAAAAAAAATCGGAAAAATCGGGAAAAATCGGGAAAAAATCGGGAAAAATCGGGAAAAATCGGAAAAAAATCGGAAAAATCGGGAAAAATCGGGAAAAAAAAATCGGAAAAAAATCGGAAAAAAATCGGAAAAATCGGGAAAATCGGGAAAAATCGGGAAAAAATCGGAAAAAATCGGAAAAAAATCGGAAAAAAATCGGAAAAAAATCGGGAAAAATCGGGAAAAATCGGGAAAAAATCGGGAAAAAAATCGGAAAAAAATCGGGAAAAATCGGAAAAAAATCGGAAAAAAAATCGGAAAAAATCGGGAAAAATCGGGAAAAAAATCGGGAAAAATCGGGAAAAAAATCGGAAAAAAATCGGAAAAAAATTGGGAAAAATCGGAAAAAAATCGGAAAAAAATCGGGAAAAATCGGAAAAAAATCGGAAAAAAATCGGGAAAAATCGGAAAAAAAATCGGAAAAAAATCGGAAAAAATCGGGAAAATCGAAAAAAAAATGGGAAAAAAATCGGGAAAAAAATCGGGAAAAATCGGAAAAAATCGGAAAAATCGGGAAAAATCGGAATAAAAATCGGGAAAAATCGGAAAAAATCGGGAAAAATCGGAAAAAATCGGAAAAAAAATCGGGAAAAATCGGAAAAAAATCGGAAAAAAATCGGGAAAAATCGGAAAAAAATCGGGAAAAATCGGGAAAAATCGGAAAAAAATCGGAAAAATCGGGAAAAATCGGGAAAAAATCGGGAAAAATCGGGAAAAATCGGAAAAAAATCGGAAAAATCGGGAAAAAATCGGAAAAAAAAATCGGAAAAAAAATCGGAAAAAAATCGGAAAAAAATCGGAAAAAAATCGGGAAAAATCGGAAAAAAATCGGAAAAAAATCGGGAAATATCGGGAAAAAAAATCGGAAAAAAAACGGAAAAAAATCGGGAAAAATCGGAAAAATCGGGAAAAAATCGGGAAAAAATCGGAAAAAAATCGGAAAAAAAATCGGGAAAAATCGGGAAAAATCGGAAAAAAATCGGGAAAAAATCGGAAAAAATCGGAAAAATCGGAAAAAAATCGGAAAAAAATCGGGAAAAATCGGAAAAAAATCGGAAAAAAAATCGGGAAAAATCGGGAAAAAAATCGGGAAAAATCGAAAAAAAATCGGAAAAAAAATCGGGAAAAATCGGGAAAAAAATCGGGAAAAATCGAAAAAAAATCGGGAAAAATCGGGAAAATCGGAAAAAAATCGGGAAAAAAATCGGAAAAAAATCGGGAAAAATCGGAAAAAAATCGGAAAAAAATCGGAAAAAAATCGGAAAAAATTCGGAAAAAAATCGGGAAAAATCGGGAAAAAAATCGGGAAAAATCGGGAAAAATCGGAAAAAAATCGGAAAAATCGGGAAAAATCGGGAAAAATCGGGAAAAAAATCGGAAAAAAATCGGGAAATATCGGGAAAAAAATCGGAAAAAATGGGAAAAATCGGAAAAAATCGGGAAAATCGGGAAAAATCGGGAAAATCGGAAAAAATCGGGAAAAAATCGGGAAAAATCGGGAAAAAATCGGAAAAAAATGGGGAAAAAATCGGAAAAAAATCGGGAAAAATCGGGAAAAAATCGGGAAAAATCGGAAAAAATCGGAAAAAAAAATCGGAAAAAAATCGGAAAAAAATCGGAAAAATCGGGAAAAATCGGGAAAAATCGGAAAAAAATCGGAAAAATCGGGAAAAATCGGGAAAAAAAAATCGGAAAAAAAATCGGAAAAAAAATCGGAAAAGATCGGGAAAAATCGGGAAAAATCGGAAAAAAATCGGGAAAAAATCGGAAAAAAATCGGAAAAATCGGAAAAAAATCGGAAAAAATCGGAAAAAATCGGAAAAATCGGGAAAAATCGGAAAAATCGAAAAAAATCGGAAAAATCGGGAAAAATCGGGAAAAAAAAATCGGAAAAAAATCGGAAAAAAAATCGGAAAAAGATCGGGAAAAATCGGGAAAAATCGGAAAAAAAATCGGGAAAAAAATCGGAAAAAAATCGGGAAAAATCGGAAAAAAATCGGAAAAAAATCGGGAAAAAATCGGGAAAAATCGGGAAAAAATCGGGAAAATCGGGAAAAAAATCGGAAAAAAATCGGAAAAAAATTGGGAAAAATCGGAAAAAAATCGGAAAAAAATCGGGAAAAATCGGAAAAAAATCGGAAAAAAATCGGGAAAAATCGGAAAAAAAATCGGAAAAAAATCGGAAAAAAATCGGGAAAATCGAAAAAAAAATGGGAAAAAAATCGGGAAAAAAATCGGAAAATCGGAAAAAAAATCGGAAAAAATCGGAAAAAAATCGGGAAAAATCGGAAAAAATCGGAAAAAAAATCGGAAAAAAATCGGGAAAAATCGGGAAAAAATCGGGAAAATCGGGAAAAAAATCGGAAAAAAATCGGAAAAAAATTGGGAAAAATCGGGAAAAAAATCGGAAAAAAATCGGGAAAAATCGGAAAAAAATCGGAAAAAATCGGGAAAAATCGAAAAAAAAATGGGAAAAAAATCGGGAAAAAAATCGGGAAAAATCGGAAAAAAATCGGAAAAAATCGGGAAAAATCGGAATAAAAATCGGGAAAAATCGGAAAAAATCGGGAAAAATCGGAAAAAATCGGAAAAAAATCGGGAAAAATCGGAAAAAAATCGGAAAAAAATCGGGAAAAATCGGAAAAAAATCGGGAAAAATCGGGAAAAATCGGAAAAAAAATCGGAAAAATCGGGAAAAATCGGGAAAAAATCGGGAAAAATCGGGAAAAATCGGAAAAAATCGGGAAAAATCGGGAAAAATCGGGAAAAAAAATCGGAAAAAAATCGGAAAAAAATCGGAAAAAAATCGGAAAAAAATCGGGAAAATCGGGAAAAAAATCGGAAAATCGGGAAAAAAATCGGAAAAATCGGAAAAATCGGGAAAAAATCGGAAAAAATCGGGAAAAATCGGAAAAATCGGAAAAATCGGGAAAAATCGGGAAAAAATCGGAAAAAATCGGGAAAAATCGGAAAAATCGGAAAAAAATCGGGAAATATCGGGAAATATCGGGAAAAAAAATCGGAAAAAAAACGGAAAAAATCGGGAAAAATCGGGAAAAAAATCGGAAAAAATCGGAAAAAAATCGGAAAAAAATCGGGAAAAAAATCGGAAAAAAATCGGGAAAAAATCGGAAAAAAATCGGAAAATCGGAAAAAAATCGGAAAAAATCGGGAAAAATCGGGAAAAAAATCGGAAAAAAATCGGGAAAAATCGGGAAAAAAATCGGGAAAAATCGGGAAAAAAATCGGAAAAAATCGGAAAAAAATTGGGAAAAATCGGGAAAAAAATCGGAAAAAAATCGGGAAAAATCGGAAAAAAATCGGAAAAAATCGGGAAAAATCGAAAAAAAATGGGAAAAAATCGGGAAAAAAATCGGGAAAAATCGGAAAAAATCGGAAAAAATCGGGAAAAATCGGAATAAAAATCGGGAAAAATCGGAAAAAATCGGGAAAAAAAAATCGGAAAAAAAATCGGGAAAAATCGGAAAAAAAATCGGAAAAAATCGGGAAAAATCGGAAAAAAATCGGGAAAAATCGGGAAAAATCGGAAAAAAAATCGGAAAAATCGGAAAAATCGGGAAAAAATCGGGAAAAATCGGGAAAAATCGGAAAAAATCGGAAAAATCGGGAAAATCGGAAAAAAAATCGGAAAAAAATCGGAAAAAAATCGGAAAAAATCGGAAAAAAATCGGGAAAATCGGGAAAAAAATCGGGAAAAATCGGAAAAAAATCGGAAAAAATCGGAAAAATCGGGAAAAATCGGAAAAAATCGGGAAAAATCGGAAAAAATCGGAAAAAATCGGGAAAAATCGGAAAAAATCGGAAAAAATCGGGAAAAATCGGGAAAAATCGGAAAAAAATCGGGAATATCGGGAAATATCGGAAAAAAAATCGGAAAAAAAACGGAAAAATCGGGAAAAATCGGAAAAAAATCGGAAAAATCGGAAAAAAATCGGAAAAAAAATCGGGAAAAATCGGGAAAAATCGGAAAAAAATCGGGAAAAAATCGGAAAAAAATCGGGAAAAATCGGAAAAAAAATCGGAAAAAAATCGGAAAAATCGGGAAAAAAATCGGAAAAAAATCGGGAAAAATCGGGAAAAAAATCGGGAAAAATCGGAAAAAAATCGGAAAAAAAATCGGGAAAAATCGGAAAAAAATCGGGAAAAAAATCGGAAAAAATCGGGAAAAATCGGAAAAAAATCGGAAAAAAAATCGGAAAAAATCGGGAAAAATCGGGAAAAAAATCGGGAAAAATCGGGAAAAAATCGGAAAAAAATCGGAAAAAAATCGGGAAAAATCGGGAAAAATCGGAAAAAAAATCGGAAAATCGGGAAAAATCGGGAAAAAAATCGGAAAAAATCGGGAAATATCGGGAAAAAATCGGAAAAAAAATGGGGAAAAATCGGAAAAAAATCGGGAAAAATCGGGAAAAAATCGGGAAAAATCGGAAAAAATCGGGAAAAAATCGGGAAAAATCGGGAAAAAAAATCGGAAAAAAATGGGGAAAAAATCGGAAAAAAATCGGGAAAAATCGGGAAAAAATCGGGAAAAATCGGAAAAAATCGGAAAAAAAATCGGAAAAAATCGGAAAAATCGGGAAAAAATCGGGAAAAATCGGGAAAAATCGGAAAAAAATCGGGAAAAATCGGGAAAAATCGGGAAAAAAATCGGAAAAAAAATCGGAAAAAAAATCGGAAAAAAAATCGGAAAAAAATCGGGAAAATCGGGAAAAAAATCGGGAAAAATCGTGAAAAAATCGGAAAAATCGGAAAAATCGGGAAAAAATCGGAAAAAATCGGAAAAAATCGGAAAAAATCGGGAAAAATCGGGAAAAAATCGGAAAAAATCGGAAAAATCGGGAAAATCAGAAAAAAATCGGAAAAAATCGGGAAAAATCGGAAAAAAATCGGAAAAATCGGAAAAAATCGGGAAAAATCGGAAAAAATCGGAAAAAAAATCGGGAAAAATCGGAAAAATCGGGAAAAAAATCGGAAAAAATCGGAAAAAAATCGGAAAAAAAATCGGAAAAAATCGGGAAAAATCGGGAAAAATCGGAAAAAAAATCGGGAAAAAAATCGGAAAAAATCGGGAAAAATCGGAAAAAAATCGGAAAAAAATCGGAAAAAAATCGGGAAAAATCGGGAAAAAAATCGGGAAAAATCGGGAAAAAATCGGAAAAAAATCGGAAAAAAATTGGGAAAAATCGGGAAAAAATCGGAAAAAAATCGGGAAAAATCGGAAAAAAAATCGGAAAAAAATCGGGAAAAATCGGAAAAAAAATCGGAAAAAATCGGAAAAAAATCGGAAAATCGAAAAAAAATGGGAAAAAAATCGGGAAAAAAATCGGGAAAAATCGGAAAAAAATCGGAAAAAATCGGGAAAAATCGGAATAAAAATCGGGAAAAATCGGAAAAAATCGGGAAAAATCGGAAAAATCGGAAAAAAATCGGGAAAAATCGGAAAAAAAATCGGAAAAAAATCGGAAAAATCGGAAAAAATCGGGAAAATCGGGAAAAATCGGAAAAAAAATCGGAAAAATCGGGAAAAATCGGGAAAAAATCGGAAAAATCGGGAAAAATCGGAAAAAATCGGAAAAATCGGGAAAAATCGGAAAAAAATCGGAAAAAAAATCGGAAAAAAATCGGAAAAAAATCGGAAAAAATCGGGAAAAATCGGAAAAAAATCGGGAAAAATCGGGAAAAATCGGAAAAAAATCGGGAAAAAATCGGAAAAAAATCGGGAAAAATCGGAAAAAAAATCGGAAAAAATCGGGAAAAATCGGGAAAAAATCGGAAAAAAATCGGGAAAAATCGGAAAAAAATCGGGAAAATCGAAAAAAAATCGGAAAAAAAATCGGGAAAAATCGGGAAAAAAATCGGGAAAAAAATCGGAAAAAAATCGGGAAAAATCGGAAAAAATCGGAAAAAAATCGGAAAAAATCGGGAAAAATCGGGAAAAAAATCGGGAAAAATCGGGAAAAAATTAAAAATCGGAAAAAAAATGGGGAAAAAATCTGAAAAAAATCGGGAAAAATCGGGAAAAAATCGGGAAAAATCGGAAAAAATCGGGAAAAAAATCGGGAAAAATCGGGAAAAAAAATCGGAAAAAAATGGGGAAAAAAATCGGAAAAAAATCGGGAAAAATCGGGAAAAAATCGGGAAAAATCGGAAAAAATCGGAAAAAAAATCGGAAAAAAATCGGAAAAATCGGGAAAAAATCGGGAAAAATCGGGAAAAATCGGAAAAAAATCGGAAAAATCGGGAAAAATCGGGAAAAAAAATCGGAAAAAAAATCGGAAAAAAAATCGGAAAAAAAATCGGAAAAAAATCGGGAAAATCGGGAAAAAAAATCGGGAAAAATCGGGAAAAAATCGGAAAAAATCGGAAAAATCGGGAAAAAATCGGAAAAAATCGGAAAAAATCGGAAAAAATCGGGAAAAATCGGGAAAAAATCGGAAAAAATCGGGAAAAATCGGGAAAAATCAGAAAAAAAATCGGAAAAAATCGGGAAAAATCGGAATAAAAATCGGGAAAAATCGGAAAAAATCGGGAAAAATCGGAAAAAATCGGAAAAAAAATCGGGAAAAATCGGGAAAAATCGGGAAAAAAATCGGAAAAAATCGGAAAAAAATCGGAAAAAAAATCGGAAAAAAATCGGGAAAAATCGGGAAAAATCGGAAAAAAAATCGGGAAAAAAATCGGAAAAAAATCGGGAAAAATCGGAAAAAAATCGGAAAAAAAATCGGAAAAAAATCGGGAAAAATCGGGAAAAAAATCGGGAAAAATCGGGAAAAAAATCGGAAAAAAATCGGAAAAAAATTGGGAAAAATCGGGAAAAAAATCGGAAAAAAATCGGGAAAAATCGGAAAAAAAATCGGAAAAAAATCGGGAAAAATCGGAAAAAAAATCGGAAAAAAATCGGAAAAAAATCGGGAAAATCGAAAAAAAAATGGGAAAAAAATCGGGAAAAAAATCGGGAAAAATCGGAAAAAAATCGGAAAAAATCGGGAAAAATCGGAATAAAAATCGGGAAAAATCGGAAAAAATCGGGAAAAATCGGAAAAAATCGGAAAAAAAATCGGGAAAAATCGGAAAAAAAATCGGAAAAAAATCGGGAAAAATCGGAAAAAAATCGGGAAAAATCGGGAAAAATCGGAAAAAAAATCGGAAAAATCGGGAAAAATCGGGAAAAAATCGGGAAAAATCGGGAAAAATCGGAAAAAAATCGGAAAAATCGGGAAAAATCGGGAAAAAAAAATCGGAAAAAAAATCGGAAAAAAAATCGGAAAAAAAATCGGAAAAAAATCGGGAAAATCGGGAAAAAAAATCGGGAAAAATCGGGAAAAAAATCGGGAAAAATCGGGAAAAAAATCGGGAAAAATCGAAAAAAAATCGTGAAAAATCGGGAAAAATCGGAAAAAAAATCGGGAAAAAAATCGGAAAAAAATCGGGAAAAATCGGAAAAAAATCGGAAAAAAATCGGAAAAAAATCGGAAAAAAATTCGGAAAAAAATCGGGAAAAATCGGGAAAAAAATCGGGAAAAATCGGGAAAAATCGGAAAAAAAAATCGGAAAAATCGGGAAAAATCGGGAAAAATCGGGAAAAAAATCGGAAAAAAATCGGGAAATATCGGGAAAAAAATCGGAAAAAAAATGGGGAAAAAATCGGAAAAAAATCGGGAAAAATCGGGAAAAAATCGGGAAAAATCGGAAAAATCGGGAAAAAAATCGGGAAAAATCGGGAAAAAAATCGGAAAAAAAATCGGGAAAAATCGGGAAAAAAATCGGGAAAAATCGAAAAAATATCGGAAAAAAATCGGGAAAAATCGGGAAAAAAATCGGGAAAAATCGAAAAAAAATCGGGAAAAATCGGGAAAAATCGGAAAAAAAATCGGGAAAAAAATCGGAAAAAAATCGGGAAAAATCGGAAAAAAATCGGAAAAAAATCGGAAAAAAAATCGGAAAAAAATTCGGAAAAAATTCGGGAAAAATCGGGAAAAAAATCGGGAAAAATCGGGAAAAATCGGAAAAAAAATCGGAAAAATCGGGAAAAATCGGGAAAAATCGGGAAAAAAATCGGAAAAAAATCGGGAAATATCGGGAAAAAAATCGGAAAAAAAATGGGGAAAAAATCGGAAAAAAATCGGGAAAAATCGGGAAAAAATCGGGAAAAATCGGAAAAAATCGGGAAAAAAATCGGGAAAAATCGGGAAAAAAAAATCGGAAAAAAAATGGGGAAAAAATCGGAAAAAAATCGGGAAAAATCGGGAAAAAATCGGGAAAAATCGGAAAAAATCGGAAAAAAAATCGGAAAAAAATCGGAAAAATCGGGAAAAAAATCGGGAAAAATCGGAAAAAAATCGGAAAAATCGGGAAAAATCGGGAAAAAAAAATCGGAAAAAAAATCGGAAAAAAAATCGGAAAAAAATCGGGAAAATCGGGAAAAAAAATCGGGAAAAATCGGGAAAAAAATCGGAAAAAATCGGAAAAATCGGGAAAAAATCGGAAAAAATCGGAAAAAATCGGAAAAAATCGGGAAAAATCGGGAAAAAATCGGAAAAAATCGGGAAAAATCGGGAAAAATCGGAAAAAAAATCGGAAAAAATCGGGAAAAATCGGAATAAAAATCGGGAAAAATCGGGAAAAAAAAATCGGAAAAAAAATGGGGAAAAAATCGGAAAAAAATCGGGAAAAATCGGGAAAAAATCGGGAAAAATCGGAAAAAATCGGAAAAAAAATCGGAAAAAAATCGGAAAAATCGGGAAAAAAATCGGGAAAAATCGGGAAAAATCGGAAAAAAATCGGAAAAATCGGGAAAAATCGGGAAAAAAAAATCGGAAAAAAAATCGGAAAAAAAATCGGAAAAAAATCGGGAAAATCGGGAAAAAAAATCGGGAAAAATCGGGAAAAAAATCGGAAAAAATCGGAAAAATCGGGAAAAAATCGGAAAAAATCGGAAAAAATCGGAAAAAATCGGGAAAAATCGGGAAAAAATCGGAAAAAATCGGGAAAAATCGGGAAAAATCGGAAAAAAAATCGGAAAAAATCGGGAAAAATCGGAATAAAAATCGGGAAAAATCGGAAAAAATCGGGAAAAATCGGAAAAAATCGGAAAAAAAATCGGGAAAAATCGGAAAAAAAATCGGAAAAAAATCGGGAAAAATCGGAAAAAAATCGGGAAAAATCGGGAAAAATCGGAAAAAAAATCGGAAAAATCGGGAAAAATCTGGAAAAAATCGGGAAAAATCGGGAAAAATCGGGAAAAAAATCGGAAAAAATCGGAAAAAAATCGGAAAAAAAATCGGGAAAAATCGGGAAAAATCGGAAAAAAAAATCGGGAAAAAAAATCGGAAAAAAATCGGGAAAAATCGGAAAAAAAATCGGAAAAAAATCGGGAAAAATCGGGAAAAAAATCGGAAAAAAAATCGGGAAAAATCGGGAAAAAAATCGGGAAAAATCGAAAAAAAATCGGAAAAAAAATCGGGAAAAATCGGGAAAAAAATCGGGAAAAATCGAAAAAAAATCGGGAAAAATCGGGAAAAATCGGAAAAAAAATCGGGAAAAAAATCGGAAAAAAATCGGGAAAAATCGGAAAAAAATCGGAAAAAAATCGGAAAAAAATCGGAAAAAAATTCGGAAAAAAATCGGGAAAAATCGGGAAAAATCGGGAAAAAAATCGGAAAAAAATCGGGAAATATCGGGAAAAAAATCGGAAAAAAAATGGGGAAAAAATCGGAAAAAAATTGGGAAAAATCGGGAAAAAATCGTGAAAAATCGGAAAAAATCGGGAAAAAAATCGGGAAAAATCGGGAAAAAAAAATCGGAAAAAAAATGGGGAAAAAATCGGAAAAAAATCGGGAAAAATCGGGAAAGAATCGGGAAAAATCGGAAAAAATCGGAAAAAAAATCGGAAAAAAATCGGAAAAATCGGGAAAAAAATCGGGAAAAATCGGGAAAAATCGGAAAAAAATCGGAAAAATCGGGAAAAATCGGGAAAAAAAAATCGGAAAAAAAATCGGAAAAAAAATCGGAAAAAAATCGGGAAAATCGGGAAAAAAAATCGGGAAAAAAAATCGGGAAAAAAATCGTAAAAAATCGGAAAAATCGGGAAAAAATCGGAAAAATCGGAAAAAATCGGAAAAAATCGGGAAAAATCGGGAAAAAATCGGAAAAAATCGGGAAAAATCGGGAAAAATCGGAAAAAAAATCGGAAAAAATCGGGAAAAATCGGAAAAAAAATCGGAAAAAAATCGGGAAAAATCGGGAAAAAAATCGGAAAAAAAATCGGGAAAAATCGGGAAAAAAATCGGGAAAAATCGAAAAAAAATCGGAAAAAAAATCGGGAAAAATCGGGAAAAAAATCGGGAAAAATCGAAAAAAAATCGGGAAAAATCGGGAAAAATCGGAAAAAAAATCGGGAAAAAAATCGGAAAAAAATCGGGAAAAATCGGAAAAAAATCGGAAAAAAATCGGAAAAAAATCGGAAAAAAATTCGGAAAAAAATCGGGAAAAATCGGAAAAAAAATCGGGAAAAATCGGGAAAAATCGGAAAAAAAATTCGGAAAAAAAATCGGGAAAAATCGGGAAAAATCGGAAAAAAAATCGGAAAAATCGGGAAAAATCGGGAAAAATCGGGAAAAAAATCGGAAAAAAATCGGGAAATATCGGGAAAAAAATCGGAAAAAAAATGGGGAAAAAATCGGAAAAAAATCGGGAAAAATCGGGAAAAAATCGGGAAAAATCGGAAAAAATCGGGAAAAAAATCGGGAAAAATCGGGAAAAAAATCGGAAAAAAATCGGGAAATATCGGGAAAAAAATCGGAAAAAAAATGGGGAAAAAATCGGAAAAAAATTGGGAAAAATCGGGAAAAAATCGTGAAAAATCGGAAAAAATCGGGAAAAAAATCGGGAAAAATCGGGAAAAAAAAATCGGAAAAAAAATGGGGAAAAAATCGGAAAAAAATCGGGAAAAATCGGGAAAGAATCGGGAAAAATCGGAAAAAATCGGAAAAAAATCGGAAAAAATCGGAAAAATCGGGAAAAAAATCGGGAAAAATCGGGAAAAATCGGAAAAAAATCGGAAAAATCGGGAAAAATCGGGAAAAAAAAATCGGAAAAAAAATCGGAAAAAAAATCGGAAAAAAATCGGGAAAATCGGGAAAAAAAATCGGGAAAAAAAATCGGGAAAAAAATCGTAAAAAATCGGAAAAATCGGGAAAAAATCGGAAAAATCGGAAAAAATCGGAAAAAATCGGGAAAAATCGGGAAAAAATCGGAAAAAATCGGGAAAAATCGGGAAAAATCGGAAAAAAAATCGGAAAAAATCGGGAAAAATCGGAAAAAAAATCGGAAAAAAATCGGGAAAAATCGGGAAAAAAATCGGAAAAAAAATCGGGAAAAATCGGGAAAAAAATCGGGAAAAATCGAAAAAAATCGGAAAAAAAATCGGGAAAAATCGGGAAAAAAATCGGGAAAAATCGAAAAAAAATCGGGAAAAATCGGGAAAAATCGGAAAAAAAATCGGGAAAAAAATCGGAAAAAAATCGGGAAAAATCGGAAAAAAATCGGAAAAAAATCGGAAAAAAATCGGAAAAAAATTCGGAAAAAAATCGGGAAAAATCGGAAAAAAAATCGGGAAAAATCGGGAAAAATCGGAAAAAAAATCGGAAAAATCGGGAAAAATCGGGAAAAATCGGGAAAAAAATCGGAAAAAAATCGGGAAATATCGGGAAAAAAATCGGAAAAAAAATGGGGAAAAAATCGGAAAAAAATCGGGAAAAATCGGGAAAAAATCGGGAAAAATCGGAAAAAATCGGGAAAAAAATCGGGAAAAATCGGGAAAAAAAAATCGGAAAAAAAATGGGGAAAAAATCGGAAAAAAATCGGGAAAAATCGGGAAAAAATCGGGAAAAATCGGAAAAAATCGGAAAAAAAATCGGAAAAAAATCGGAAAAATCGGGAAAAAAATCGGGAAAAATCGGGAAAAATCGGAAAAAAATCGGAAAAATCGGGAAAAAAAAATCGGAAAAAAAATCGGAAAAAAAATCGGAAAAAAAATCGGAAAAAAATCGGGAAAATCGGGAAAAAAAATCGGGAAAAATCGGGAAAAAAATCGGAAAAAATCGGAAAAATCGGGAAAAAATCGGAAAAAATCGGAAAAAATCGGAAAAAATCGGGAAAAATCGGGAAAAAATCGGAAAAAATCGGGAAAAATCGGGAAAAATCGGAAAAAAAATCGGAAAAAATCGGGAAAAATCGGAATAAAAATCGGGAAAAATCGGAAAAAATCGGGAAAAATCGGAAAAAATCGGAAAAAAAATCGGGAAAAATCGGAAAAAAAATCGGAAAAAAATCGGGAAAAATCGGAAAAAAATCGGGAAAAATCGGGAAAAATCGGAAAAAAAATCGGAAAAATCGGGAAAAATCGGGAAAAAATCGGGAAAAATCGGGAAAAATCGGGAAAAAAATCGGAAAAAATCGGAAAAAAATCGGAAAAAAAATCGGGAAAAATCGGGAAAAATCGGAAAAAAAATCGGGAAAAAAATCGGAAAAAAATCGGGAAAAATCGGAAAAAAAAATCGGAAAAAAATCGGGAAAAATCGGGAAAAAAATCGGAAAAAAATCGGGAAAAATCGGGAAAAAAATCGGGAAAAATCGAAAAAAAATCGGAAAAAAAATCGGGAAAAATCGGGAAAAAAATCGGGAAAAATCGAAAAAAAATCGGGAAAAATCGGGAAAAATCGGAAAAAAATCGGAAAAAAATCGGAAAAAAATCGGGAAAAATCGGAAAAAAATCGGAAAAAATCGGAAAAAAATCGGAAAAAAATTCGGAAAAAAATCGGGAAAAATCGGGAAAAAAATCGGGAAAAATCGGGAAAAATCGGAAAAAAAATCGGAAAAATCGGGAAAAATCGGGAAAAATCGGGAAAAAAATCGGAAAAAAATCGGGAAATATCGGGAAAAAAATCGGAAAAAAAATGGGGAAAAAATCGGAAAAAAATTGGGAAAAATCGGGAAAAAATCGTGAAAAATCGGAAAAAATCGGGAAAAAATCGGGAAAAATCGGGAAAAAAAAATCGGAAAAAAAATGGGGAAAAAATCGGAAAAAAATCGGGAAAAATCGGGAAAGAATCGGGAAAAATCGGAAAAAATCGGAAAAAAATCGGAAAAAAATCGGAAAAATCGGGAAAAAAATCGGGAAAAATCGGGAAAAATCGGAAAAAAATCGGAAAAATCGGGAAAAATCGGGAAAAAAAAATCGGAAAAAAAATCGGAAAAAAAATCGGAAAAAAAATCGGAAAAAAATCGGGAAAATCGGGAAAAAAAATCGGGAAAAAAAATCGGGAAAAAAATCGGTAAAAAATCGGAAAAATCGGGAAAAAATCGGAAAAATCGGAAAAAATCGGAAAAAATCGGGAAAAATCGGGAAAAATCGGAAAAAATCGGGAAAAATCGGGAAAAATCGGAAAAAAAATCGGAAAAAATCGGGAAAAATCGGGAAAAAAATCGGAAAAAATCGGGAAAAATCGGGAAAAAAATCGGAAAAAAAATCGGGAAAAATCGGGAAAAAAATCGGGAAAAATCGAAAAAAAATCGGAAAAAAAATCGGGAAAAATCGGGAAAAAATCGGGAAAAATCGAAAAAAATCGGGAAAAATCGGGAAAAATCGGAAAAAAAATCGGGAAAAAAATCGGAAAAAAATCGGGAAAAATCGGAAAAAAATCGGAAAAAATCGGAAAAAAATCGGAAAAAAATTCGGAAAAAAATCGGGAAAAATCGGGAAAAAAATCGGGAAAAATCGGGAAAAATCGGAAAAAAAATCGGAAAAATCGGGAAAAATCGGGAAAAATCGGGAAAAAAATCGGAAAAAAATCGGGAAATATCGGGAAAAAAATCGGAAAAAAATGGGGAAAAAATCGGAAAAAATCGGGAAAAATCGGGAAAAAATCGGGAAAAATCGGAAAAAATCGGGAAAAAAATCGGGAAAAATCGGAAAAAAATCGGAAAAAAATCGGAAAAAAATCGGAAAAAAATTCGGAAAAAAATCGGGAAAAATCGGAAAAAAAATCGGGAAAAATCGGGAAAAATCGGAAAAAAAATCGGAAAAATCGGGAAAAATCGGGAAAAATCGGGAAAAAAATCGGAAAAAAATCGGGAAATATCGGGAAAAAATCGGAAAAAAAATGGGGAAAAAATCGGAAAAAATCGGGAAAAATCGGGAAAAATCGGGAAAAATCGGAAAAAATCGGGAAAAAAATCGGGAAAAATCGGGAAAAAAAATCGGAAAAAAAATGGGGAAAAAATCGGAAAAAAATCGGGAAAAATCGGGAAAAAATCGGGAAAAATCGGAAAAAATCGGAAAAAAAATCGGAAAAAAATCGGAAAAATCGGGAAAAAAATCGGGAAAAATCGGGAAAAATCGGAAAAAAATCGGAAAAATCGGGAAAAAAAAATCGGAAAAAAAATCGGAAAAAAAATCGGAAAAAAAATCGGAAAAAATCGGGAAAATCGGGAAAAAAAATCGGGAAAAATCGGGAAAAAAATCGGAAAAAATCGGAAAAATCGGGAAAAAATCGGAAAAAATCGGAAAAAATCGGAAAAAATCGGGAAAAATCGGGAAAAAATCGGAAAAAATCGGGAAAAATCGGGAAAAATCGGAAAAAAAATCGGAAAAAATCGGGAAAAATCGGAATAAAAATCGGGAAAAATCGGAAAAAATCGGGAAAAATCGGAAAAAATCGGAAAAAAAATCGGGAAAAATCGGAAAAAAAATCGGAAAAAAATCGGGAAAAATCGGAAAAAAATCGGGAAAAATCGGGAAAAATCGGAAAAAAAATCGGAAAAATCGGGAAAAATCGGGAAAAAATCGGAAAAATCGGGAAAAATCGGGAAAAAAATCGGAAAAAATCGGAAAAAAATCGGAAAAAAATCGGGAAAAATCGGGAAAAATCGGAAAAAAAATCGGAAAAAAATCGGAAAAAATCGGGAAAAATCGGGAAAAAAAATCGGAAAAAAATCGGGAAAAATCGGGAAAAAAATCGGAAAAAAATCGGGAAAAATCGGGAAAAAAATCGGGAAAAATCGAAAAAAAATCGGAAAAAAAATCGGGAAAAATCGGGAAAAAAATCGGAAAAATCGAAAAAAAATCGGGAAAAATCGGGAAAAATCGGAAAAAAAATCGGGAAAAAAATCGGAAAAAAATCGGGAAAAATCGGAAAAAAATCGGAAAAAAATCGGAAAAAAATCGGAAAAAAATTCGGAAAAAAATCGGGAAAAATCGGGAAAAAAATCGGGAAAATCGGGAAAAATCGGAAAAAAAATCGGAAAAATCGGGAAAAATCGGGAAAAATCGGGAAAAAAATCGGAAAAAAATCGGGAAATATCGGGAAAAAAATCGGAAAAAAAATGGGGAAAAAATCGGAAAAAAATTGGGAAAAATCGGGAAAAAATCGTGAAAAATCGGAAAAAATCGGGAAAAAAATCGGGAAAAATCGGGAAAAAAAAATCGGAAAAAAATGGGAAAAAATCGGAAAAAAATCGGGAAAAATCGGGAAAAATCGGGAAAAATCGGAAAAAATCGGAAAAAAAATCGGAAAAAAATCGGAAAAATCGGGAAAAAAATCGGGAAAAATCGGGAAAAATCGGAAAAAAATCGGAAAAATCGGGAAAAATCGGGAAAAAAAATCGGAAAAAAAATCGGAAAAAAATCGGAAAAAAAATCGGAAAAAAATCGGGAAAATCGGGAAAAAAAATCGGGAAAAAAATCGGGAAAAAAATCGTAAAAAATCGGAAAAATCGGGAAAAAATCGGAAAAATCGGAAAAAATCGGAAAAAATCGGGAAAAATCGGGAAAAAATCGGAAAAAATCGGGAAAAATCGGGAAAAATCGGAAAAAAAATCGGAAAAAATCGGGAAAAATCGGAAAAAAATCGGAAAAAAATCGGGAAAAATCGGGAAAAAAATCGGAAAAAAAATCGGGAAAAATCGGGAAAAAAATCGGGAAAAATCGAAAAAAAATCGGAAAAAAAATCGGAAAAATCGGGAAAAAAATCGGGAAAAATCGAAAAAAATCGGGAAAAATCGGGAAAAATCGGAAAAAAAATCGGGAAAAAAATCGGAAAAAAATCGGGAAAAATCGGAAAAAAATCGGAAAAAAATCGGAAAAAAATCGGAAAAAATTCGGAAAAAAATCGGGAAAAATCGGGAAAAAAATCGGGAAAAATCGGGAAAAATCGGAAAAAAAATCGGAAAAATCGGGAAAAATCGGAAAAATCGGGAAAAAAATCGGAAAAAATCGGGAAATATCGGGAAAAAAATCGGAAAAAAAATGGGGAAAAAATCGGAAAAAAATCGGGAAAAATCGGGAAAAAATCGGGAAAAATTGGAAAAAATCGGGAAAAAATCGGGAAAAATCGGGAAAAAAAAATCGGAAAAAAAAATAGGGAAAAAATCGGAAAAAAATCGGGAAAAATCGGGAAAAAATCGGGAAAAATCGGAAAAAATCGGAAAAAAAATCGGAAAAAAATCGGAAAAATCGGGAAAAAAATCGGGAAAAATCGGGAAAAATCGGAAAAAAATCGGAAAAATCGGGAAAAAAAATCGGAAAAAAATCGGAAAAAAATCGGAAAAAAAATCGGAAAAAAATCGGAAAAATCGGGAAAAAAAATCGGGAAAAATCGGGAAAAAAATCGGAAAAAATCGGAAAAATCGGGAAAAAATCGGAAAAAATCGGAAAAAATCGGAAAAAATCGGGAAAAATCGGGAAAAAATCGGAAAAAATCGGGAAAAATCAGGAAAAATCGGAAAAAAAATCGGAAAAAATCGGGAAAAATCGGAATAAAAATCGGGAAAAATCGGAAAAAATCGGGAAAAATCGGAAAAAATCGGAAAAAAAATCGGGAAAAATCGGAAAAAAATCGGAAAAAAATCGGGAAAAATCGGAAAAAATCGGGAAAAATCGGGAAAAATCGGAAAAAAAATCGGAAAAATCGGGAAAAATCGGGAAAAATCGGGAAAAATCGGAAAAATCGGGAAAAAAATCGGAAAAAATCGGAAAAAAATCGGAAAAAAATCGGGAAAAATCGGGAAAAATCGGAAAAAAATCGGGAAAAAAATCGGAAAAAAATCGGGAAAAATCGGAAAAAAATCGGAAAAAAATCGGGAAAAATCGGGAAAAAATCGGAAAAAAATCGGGAAAAATCGGGAAAAAAATCGGGAAAAATCGAAAAAAAATCGGAAAAAAAATCGGGAAAAATCGGGAAAAAAATCGGGAAAAATCGAAAAAAAATCGGGAAAAATCGGGAAAAATCGGAAAAAAAATCGGGAAAAAAATCGGGAAAAATCGGAAAAAAATCGGAAAAAAATCGGAAAAAAATCGGAAAAAAATTCGGAAAAAAATCGGGAAAAATCGGGAAAAAAATCGGGAAAAATCGGGAAAAATCGGAAAAAAAATCGGAAAAATCGGGAAAAATCGGGAAAAATCGGGAAAAAAATCGGAAAAAAATCGGGAAATATCGGAAAAAAATCGGGAAAAAAATGGGGAAAAAATCGGAAAAAATCGGGAAAAATCGGGAAAAATCGGGAAAAATCGGAAAAAATCGGGAAAAAAATCGGGAAAAATCGGGAAAAAAAAATCGGAAAAAAAATGGGGAAAAAATCGGAAAAAAATCGGGAAAAATCGGGAAAAAATCGGGAAAAATCGGAAAAAATCGGAAAAAAAATCGGAAAAAAATCGGAAAAATCGGGAAAAAAATCGGGAAAAATCGGGAAAAATCGGAAAAAAAACGGAAAAATCGGGAAAAATCGGGAAAAAAAAATCGGAAAAAAAATCGGAAAAAAAATCGGAAAAAAAATCGGAAAAAAATCGGGAAAATCGGGAAAAAAAATCGGGAAAAATCGGGAAAAAAATCGTAAAAAATCGGAAAAATCGGGAAAAAATCGGAAAAATCGGAAAAAATCGGAAAAAATCGGGAAAAATCGGGAAAAAATCGAAAAAAATCGGAAAAAATCGGGAAAAATCGGAAAAAAAATCGGAAAAAAATCGGGAAAAATCGGGAAAAAAATCGGAAAAAAATCGGGAAAAATCGGGAAAAAAATCGGGAAAAATCGAAAAAAAATCGGAAAAAAAATCGGGAAAAATCGGGAAAAAAATCGGGAAAAATCGAAAAAAAATCGGGAAAAATCGGGAAAAATCGGAAAAAAAATCGGGAAAAAAATCGGAAAAAAATCGGGAAAAATCGGAAAAAAATCGGAAAAAAATCGGAAAAAAATCGGAAAAAAATTCGGAAAAAAATCGGGAAAAATCGGGAAAAAAATCGGGAAAAATCGGGAAAAATCGGAAAAAAAATCGGAAAAATCGGGAAAAATCGGGAAAAATCGGGAAAAAAATCGGAAAAAAATCGGGAAATATCGGGAAAAAAATCGGAAAAAAAATGGGGAAAAAATCGGAAAAAAAATCGGAAAAAAAATCGGAAAAAAAATCGGAAAAAAATCGGAAAAAAATTCGGAAAAAAATCGGGAAAAATCGGGAAAAAAATCGGGAAAAATCGGGAAAAATCGGAAAAAAAATCGGAAAAATCGGGAAAAATCGGGAAAAATCGGGAAAAAAATCGGAAAAAAATCGGGAAATATCGGGAAAAAAATCGGAAAAAAAATGGGGAAAAAATCGGAAAAAAATCGGGAAAAATCGGGAAAAAATCGGGAAAAATCGGAAAAAATCGGGAAAAAAATCGGGAAAAATCGGGAAAAAAAAATCGGAAAAAAAATGGGGAAAAAATCGGAAAAAAATCGGGAAAAATCGGGAAAAAAACGGGAAAAATCGGAAAAAATCGGAAAAAAAATCGGAAAAAAATCGGAAAAATCGGGAAAAAAATCGGGAAAAATCGGGAAAAATCGGAAAAAAATCGGAAAAATCGGGAAAAATCGGGAAAAAAAAATCGGAAAAAAAATCGGAAAAAAAATCGGAAAAAAAATCGGAAAAAAATCGGGAAAATCGGGAAAAAAAATCGGGAAAAATCGGGAAAAAAATCGGAAAAAATCGGAAAAATCGGGAAAAAATCGGAAAAAATCGGAAAAAATCGGAAAAAATCGGGAAAAATCGGGAAAAAATCGGAAAAAATCGGGAAAAATCGGGAAAAATTGGGAAAAATCGGGAAAAAAACGGGAAAAATCGGAAAAAATCGGAAAAAAAATCGGAAAAAAATCGGAAAAATCGGGAAAAAAATCGGGAAAAATCGGGAAAAATCGGAAAAAAATCGGAAAAATCGGGAAAAATCGGGAAAAAAAAATCGGAAAAAAAATCGGAAAAAAAATCGGAAAAAAAATCGGAAAAAAATCGGGAAAATCGGGAAAAAAAATCGGGAAAAATCGGGAAAAAAATCGGAAAAAATCGGAAAAATCGGGAAAAAATCGGAAAAAATCGGAAAAAATCGGGAAAAATCGGGAAAAAATCGGAAAAAATCGGGAAAAATCGGGAAAAATCGGAAAAAAATCGGAAAAAATCGGGAAAAATCGGAATAAAAATCGGGAAAAATCGGAAAAAATCGGGAAAAATCGGAAAAAATCGGAAAAAAAATCGGGAAAAATCGGAAAAAAAATCGGAAAAAAATCGGGAAAAATCGGAAAAAAATCGGGAAAAATCGGGAAAAATCGGAAAAAAAATCGGAAAAATCGGGAAAAATCGGGAAAAATCGGGAAAAATCGGGAAAAAAATCGGAAAAAATCGGAAAAAAATCGGAAAAAAAATCGGGAAAAATCGGGAAAAATCGGAAAAAAAATCGGGAAAAAAATCGGAAAAAAATCGGGAAAAATCGGAAAAAAAATCGGAAAAAAATCGGGAAAAATCGGGAAAAAAATCGGAAAAAAAATCGGGAAAAATCGGGAAAAAAATCGGGAAAAATCGAAAAAAAATCGGAAAAAAAATCGGGAAAAATCGGGAAAAATCGGAAAAAAAATCGGGAAAAAAATCGGAAAAAAATCGGGAAAAATCGGAAAAAAATCGGAAAAAAATCGGAAAAAAATCGGAAAAAAATTCGGAAAAAAATCGGGAAAAATCGGGAAAAAAATCGGGAAAAATCGGGAAAAATCGGAAAAAAAATCGGAAAAATCGGGAAAAATCGGGAAAAATCGGGAAAAAAATTGGAAAAAAATCGGAAAAATCGGGAAAAATCGGGAAAAAAAAATCGGAAAAAAAATCGGAAAAAAAATCGGAAAAAAAATCGGAAAAAAATCGGGAAAATCGGGAAAAAAAATCGGGAAAAATCGGGAAAAAAATCGGAAAAAATCGGAAAAATCGGGAAAAAATCGGAAAAAATCGGGAAAAATCGGAAAAAATCGGAAAAAAAATCGGGAAAAAAATCGGAAAAAAATCGGGAAAAATCGGAAAAAAAATCGGAAAAAAATCGGGAAAAATCGGGAAAAAAATCGGAAAAAAAATCGGGAAAAATCGGGAAAAAAATCGGGAAAAATCGAAAAAAAATCGGAAAAAAAATCGGGAAAAATCGGGAAAAAAATCGGGAAAAATCGAAAAAAAATCGGGAAAAATCGGGAAAAATCGGAAAAAAAATCGGGAAAAAAATCGGAAAAAAATCGGGAAAAATCGGAAAAAAATCGGAAAAAAATCGGAAAACAATCGGAAAAAAATTCGGAAAAAAATCGGGAAAAATCGGGAAAAAAATCGGGAAAAATCGGGAAAAATCGGAAAAAAAATCGGAAAAATCGGGAAAAATCGGGAAAAATCGGGAAAAAAATCGGAAAAAAATCGGGAAATATCGGGAAAAAAATCGGAAAAAAAATGGGGAAAAAATCGGAAAAAAATCGGGAAAAATCGGGAAAAAATCGGGAAAAATCGGAAAAAATCGGGAAAAAAATCGGGAAAAATCGGGAAAAAAAAATCGGAAAAAAAATGGGGAAAAAATCGGAAAAAAATCGGGAAAAATCGGGAAAAAATCGGGAAAAATCGGAAAAAATCGGAAAAAAAATCGGAAAAAAAATCGGAAAAAAAATCGGAAAAAAATCGGGAAAATCGGGAAAAAAAATCGGGAAAAATCGGGAAAAAAATCGGAAAAAATCGGAAAAATCGGGAAAAAATCGGAAAAAATCGGAAAAAATCGGAAAAAATCGGGAAAAATCGGGAAAAAATCGGAAAAAATCGGGAAAAATCGGGAAAAATCGGAAAAAAAATCGGAAAAAAATCGGGAAAAATCGGGAAAAAAATCGGAAAAAAAATCGGAAAAAAATGGGAAAAAAATCGGGAAAATCGGGAAAAATCGGGAAAAAATCGGAAAAAAAATGGGAAAAAAACCCGAAAAAAATCGGGAAAAATCGGGAAAAAAATCGGAAAAAAATCGGGAAAAATCGGAAAAAAAATCGGAAAAAAATCGGGAAAAATCGGGAAAAAAATCGGAAAAAAAATCGGGAAAAATCGGGAAAAATCGGAAAAAAAATCGGAAAAATCGGGAAAAATCGGGAAAAATCGGGAAAAAAATCGGAAAAAAATCGGGAAATATCGGGAAAAAAAATCGGAAAAAAAATGGGGAAAAAATCGGAAAAAAATCGGGAAAAATCGGGAAAAAATCGGGAAAAATCGGAAAAAATCGGAAAAAAAATCGGAAAAAAATCGGGAAAAATCGGGAAAAAAATCGGGAAAAATCGAAAAAAAATGAGAAAAAAATCGGAAAAAAAATCGGGAAAAATCGGGAAAAATCGGAAAAAAAATCGGGAAAAAAATCGGAAAAAAATCGGGAAAAATCGGAAAAAAATCGGAAAAAAATTCGGAAAAAAATCGGGAAAAATCGGGAAAAAAATCGGGAAAAATCGGGAAAAATCGGAAAAAAAATCGGAAAAATCGGGAAAAATCGGGAAAAATCGGGAAAAAAATCGGAAAAAAATCGGGAAATATCGGGAAAAAAAATCGGAAAAAAAATGGGGAAAAAATCGGAAAAAAATCGGGAAAAATCGGGAAAAAATCGGGAAAAATCGGAAAAAATCGGAAAAAAAATCGGAAAAAAATCGGGAAAAATCGGGAAAAAAATCGGGAAAAATCGGGAAAAATCGGGAAAAATCGGAAAAAAATCGGAAAAATCGGGAAAAATCGGGAAAAAAATCGGGAAAAAAATCGGAAAAAAAATCGGAAAAAAAATCGGAAAAAAATCGGGAAAATCGGGAAAAAAAATCGGGAAAAATCGGGAAAAAAATCGGAAAAAATCGGAAAAATCTGAAAAAAATCGGAAAAAATTGGAAAAAATTTGAAAAAATCGGGAAAAATCGGGAAAAAATCGGAAAAAATCGGGAAAAATCGGGAAAAATCGGAAAAAAAATCGGAAAAAAATCGGGAAAAATCGGGAAAAAAATCGGAAAAAAAATCGGAAAAAAAAGGGAAAAAAATCGGGAAAAATCGAAAAAAAATGGGAAAAAAATCGGAAAAATCGGGAAAAATCGGGAAAAAATCGGAAAAAAAATGGGAAAAAAACCCGAAAAAAATCGGGAAAAATCGGGAAAAAAATCGGGAAAAATCGGGAAAAAAATTCGGGAAAAAATCGGGAAAAATCGGGAAAAATCGGGAAAAAAAATGGGGAAAAAATCGGGAAAAATCGGGAAAAAAATCGGAAAAAAATCGGGAAATATCGGGAAAAAAAATCGGAAAAAAAACGGAAAAAATCGGGAAAAATCGGGAAAAATCGGGAAAAAAATCGGAAAAAATCGGAAAAAAATCGGGAAAAAAATCGGAAAAAAAATCGGGAAAAATCGGGAAAAATCGGAAAAAAAATTGGGAAAAAAATCGGAAAAAAATCGGGAAAAATCGGAAAAAAATCGGAAAAAAATTCGGAAAAATCGGGAAAAAAATCGAAAAAAAAATCGGAAAAAAATCGGGAAAAAAATCGGGAAAAATCGGAAACAAATCGGAAAAAATCGGGAAAAATCGGAAAAAAATTCGGGAAAAAATCGGAAAAAATCGGGAAAAATCGGAAAAAATCGGAAAAAAAATCGGGAAAAATCGGGAAAAATCGGAAAAAAAATCGGAAAAAAATCGGGAAAAATCGGAAAAAAATCGGGAAAAATCGGGAAAAATCGGAAAAAAAATCGGAAAAATCGGGAAAAATCGGGAAAAAAAAATCGGAAAAAAATGGGGAAAAAATCGGAAAAAAATCGGGAAAAATCGGGAAAAAATCGAGAAAAATCGGAAAAATCGGAAAAAATCGGAAAAAAAATCGGGAAAAATCGGGAAAAATCGGAAAAAAAATCGGAAAAAAATCGGGAAAAATCGGGAAAAAAATCGGGAAAAATCGGGAAAAATCGGAAAAAAATCGGAAAAATCGGGAAAAATCGGGAAAAAAATCGGGAAAAAAATCGGAAAAAAAATCGGAAAAAAAAGGGAAAAAAATCGGGAAAAATCGAAAAAAAATGGGAAAAAAATCGGAAAAATCGGGAAAAATCGGGAAAAAATCGGAAAAAAAATGGGAAAAAAACCCGAAAAAAATCGGGAAAAATCGGGAAAAAAATCGGGAAAAATCGGGAAAAAAATTCGGGAAAAAATCGGGAAAAATCGGGAAAAATCGGGAAAAAAAATGGGGAAAAAATCGGGAAAAATCGGGAAAAAAATCGGAAAAAAATCGGGAAATATCGGGAAAAAAAATCGGAAAAAAAACGGAAAAAATCGGGAAAAATCGGGAAAAATCGGGAAAAAAATCGGAAAAAATCGGAAAAAAATCGGGAAAAAAATCGGAAAAAAAATCGGGAAAAATCGGGAAAAATCGGAAAAAAAATTGGGAAAAAAATCGGAAAAAAATCGGGAAAAATCGGAAAAAAATCGGAAAAAAATTCGGAAAAATCGGGAAAAAAATCGAAAAAAAAATCGGAAAAAAATCGGGAAAAAAATCGGGAAAAATCGGAAACAAATCGGAAAAAATCGGGAAAAATCGGAAAAAAATTCGGGAAAAAATCGGAAAAAATCGGGAAAAATCGGAAAAAATCGGAAAAAAAATCGGGAAAAATCGGGAAAAATCGGAAAAAAAATCGGAAAAAAATCGGGAAAAATCGGAAAAAAATCGGGAAAAATCGGGAAAAATCGGAAAAAAAATCGGAAA
Organism: Oncorhynchus mykiss; assembly: GCF_057628025.1. NCBI lineage: Eukaryota > Metazoa > Chordata > Actinopteri > Salmoniformes > Salmonidae > Oncorhynchus > Oncorhynchus mykiss. The sequence goes on from NW_028322070.1 coordinate 29,671, forward strand.
AATCGGGAAAAATCGGGAAAAAAAAATCGGAAAAAAAGGTGGAAAAAATCGGAAAAAAATCGGGAAAAATCGGGAAAAAATCGAGAAAAATCGGAAAAAATCGGAAAAAATCGGAAAAAAAATCGGGAAAAATCGGGAAAAATCGGAAAAAAATCGGAAAAAAATCGGGAAAAATCGGGAAAAAAATCGGGAAAAATCGGGAAAAATCGGAAAAAAATCGGAAAAATCGGGAAAAATCGGGAAAAAAATCGGGAAAAAAATCGGAAAAAAAATCGGAAAAAAAATCGGAAAAAAATCGGGAAAATCGGGAAAAAAAATCGGGAAAAATCGGGAAAAAAATCGGAAAAAATCGGAAAAATCTGAAAAAAATCGGAAAAAATTGGAAAAAATTGGAAAAAATCGGGAAAAATCGGGAAAAAATCGGAAAAAATCGGGAAAAATCGGGAAAAATCGGAAAAAAAATCGGAAAAAAATCGGGAAAAATCGGGAAAAAAATCGGAAAAAAAATCGGAAAAAAAAGGGAAAAAAATCGGGAAAAATCGAAAAAAAATGGGAAAAAAATCGGAAAAATCGGGAAAAATCGGGAAAAAATCGGAAAAGAAATGGGAAAAAAACCCGAAAAAAATCGGGAAAAATCGGGAAAAAAATCGGGAAAAATCGGGAAAAAAATTCGGGAAAAAATCGGGAAAAATCGGGAAAAATCGGGAAAAAAAATGGGGAAAAAATCGGGAAAAATCGGGAAAAAAATCGGAAAAAAATCGGGAAATATCGGGAAAAAAATCGGAAAAAAAACGGAAAAAATCGGGAAAAATCGGGAAAAATCGGGAAAAAAATCGGAAAAAATCGGAAAAAAATCGGGAAAAAAATCGGAAAAAAAATCGGGAAAAATCGGGAAAAATCGGAAAAAAAATTGGGAAAAAAATCGGAAAAAAATCGGGAAAAATCGGAAAAAAATCGGAAAAAAATTCGGAAAAATCGGGAAAAAAATCGAAAAAAAAATCGGAAAAAAATCGGGAAAAAAATCGGGAAAAATCGGAAACAAATCGGAAAAAATCGGGAAAAATCGGAAAAAAATTCGGGAAAAAATCGGAAAAAATCGGGAAAAATCGGAAAAAATCGGAAAAAAAATCGGGAAAAATCGGGAAAAATCGGAAAAAAAATCGGAAAAAAATCGGGAAAAATCGGAAAAAAATCGGGAAAAATCGGGAAAAATCGGAAAAAAAATCGGAAAAATCGGGAAAAATCGGGAAAAAAAATCGGAAAAAAATGGGGAAAAAATCGGAAAAAAATCGGGAAAAATCGGGAAAAAATCGAGAAAAATCGGAAAAAATCGGAAAAAATCGGAAAAAAAATCGGGAAAAATCGGGAAAAATCGGAAAAAAAATCGGAAAAAAATCGGGAAAAATCGGGAAAAAAATCGGGAAAAATCGGGAAAAATCGGAAAAAAATCGGAAAAATCGGGAAAAATCGGGGAAAAAAAATCGGAAAAAAAATCGGAAAAAAAATCGGAAAAAAAATCGGAAAAAAATCGGGAAAATCGGGAAAAAAAATCGGGAAAAATCCTGAAAAAAATCGGAAAAAATCGGAAAAATCGGGAAAAAATCGGAAAAAATCGGGAAAAATCGGAAAAAATCGGAAAAAATCGGGAAAAATCCGGAAAAAATCGGAAAAAAAATCGGGAAAAATCGGGAAAAATCGGAAAAAAAATCGGAAAAAAATCGGGAAAAATCGGGAAAAAAATCGGGAAAAATCGGGAAAAATCGGAAAAAAATCGGAAAAATCGGGAAAAATCGGGGAAAAAAAATCGGAAAAAAAATCGGAAAAAAAATCGGAAAAAAATCGGAAAAAAATCGGGAAAATCGGGAAAAAAAATCGGGAAAAATCGGGAAAAAAATCGGAAAAAATCGGAAAAATCGGGAAAAAATCGGAAAAAATCGGGAAAAATCGGAAAAAATCGGAAAAAATCGGGAAAAATCGGGAAAAAATCGGAAAAAATCGGGAAAAATCGGGAAAAATCGGAAAAAAAATCGGAAAAAAATCGGGAAAAATCGGGAAAAAAATCGGAAAAAAAATCGGAAAAAAATGGGAAAAAAATCGGGAAAAATCGGGAAAAAAAATGGGGAAAAAATCGGGAAAAATCGGGAAAAAAATCGGAAAAAAATCGGGAAATATCGGGAAAAAAAATCGGAAAAAAAACGGAAAAAATCGGGAAAAATCGGGAAAAATCGGGAAAAAAATCGGGAAAAAAATCGGAAAAAAATCGGGAAAAAATCGGAAAAAAAATCGGAAAAAAATCGGGAAAAATCGGGAAAAAAATCGGAAAAAAAATCGGAAAAAATCGGGAAAAATCGGAAAAAATCGGAAAAAATCGGAAAAAAATCGGAAAAAAAATCGGAAAAAATTCGGGAAAAATCGGGAAAAAAATCGGGAAAAATCGGGAAAAATCGGAAAAAAAATCGGAAAAATCGGGAAAAATCGGGAAAAATCGGGAAAAAAATCGGAAAAAAATCGGGAAATATCGGGAAAAAAATCGGAAAAAAAATGGGGAAAAAATCGGAAAAAAATCGGGAAAAATCGGGAAAAAATCGGGAAAAATCGGGAAAAATCGGAAAAAAAATCGGAAAAATCGGGAAAAATCGGGAAAAAAAAATCGGGAAAAATCGGGAAAAAAATCGGAAAAAAATCGGAAAAAAATTGGGAAAAATCGGGAAAAAAATCGAAAAAAAATCGGAAAAAAATCGGAAAAAAATCGGGAAAATCGAAAAAAAAAATGGGAAAAAAATCGGGAAAAAAATCGGGAAAAATCGGAAAAAAATCGGAAAAAATCGGAAAAAATCGGAAAAAAAATCGGGAAAAATCGGGAAAAATCGGAAAAAAAATTGGAAAAAAATCGGGAAAAATCGGAAAAAAATCGGGAAAAATCGGGAAAAATCGGAAAAAAAATCGGAAAAATCGGGAAAAATCGGGAAAAAAAAATCGGAAAAAAAATGGGGAAAAAATCGGAAAAAAATCGGGAAAAATCGGGAAAAAATCGAGAAAAATCGGAAAAAATCGGAAAAAAAATCGGAAAAAAATCGGGAAAAATCGGGAAAAAAATCGGGAAAAATCGGGAAAAAAATCGGGAAAAATCGGGAAAAATCGGAAAAAAATCGGAAAAATCGGGAAAAATCGGGAAAAAAAAATCGGAAAAAAAATCGGAAAAAAAATCGGAAAAAAATCGGAAAAAAATCGGGAAAAATCGGGAAAAAAAATCGGGAAAAAAATGGGAAAAATCGGAAAAAAATCGGGAAAAATCGGAAAAAAAAATCGGGAAAAAATCGGAACAAATCGGAAAAAATCGGAAAAAAAATCGGAAAAAAATCGGGAAAAATCGGGAAAAAAATCGGGAAAAATCGGGAAAAAAATCGGAAAAAAAATCGGAAAAAAATCGGAAAAAAATCGGGAAAAATCGGAAAAAAAATCGGAAAAAAAATCGGGAAAAATCGGAAAAAAAATCGGAAAAAAATCGGGAAAAATCGGGAAAAAAATCGGGAAAAATCGGGAAAAAAATCGGGAAAAATCGGGAAAAATCGGAAAAAAATCGGAAAAATCGGGAAAAATCGGGGAAAAAAAATCGGAAAAAAAATCGGAAAAAAAATCGGAAAAAAAATCGGAAAAAAATCGGGAAAATCGGGAAAAAAAATCGGGAAAAATCGGGAAAAAAATCGGAAAAAATCGGAAAAATCGGGAAAAATCGGAAAAAATCGGAAAAAATAGGGAAAAATCGGGAAAAAATCGGAAAAAATCGGGAAAAATCGGGAAAAATCGGAAAAAAAATCGGAAAAAAATCGGGAAAAATCGGGAAAAATCGGAAAAAATCGGAAAAAATCGGGAAAAATCGGGAAAAAATCGGAAAAAATCGGGAAAAATCGGGAAAAATCGGAAAAAAAATCGGAAAAAAATCGGGAAAAATCGGGAAAAAAATCGGAAAAAAAATCGGAAAAAAATGGGAAAAAAATCGGGAAAAATCGGGAAAAAAAATGGGGAAAAAATCGGGAAAAATCGGGAAAAAAATCGGAAAAAAATCGGGAAATATCGGGAAAAAAAATCGGAAAAAAAACGGAAAAAATCGGGAAAAATCGGGAAAAATCGGGAAAAAAATCGGAAAAAAATCGGAAAAAAATTGGGAAAAATCGGGAAAAAAATCGAAAAAAAAATCGGAAAAAAATCGGAAAAAAATCGGGAAAATCGAAAAAAAAAATGGGAAAAAAATCGGGAAAAAAATCGGGAAAAATCGGAAAAAAATCGGAAAAAATCGGGAAAAATCGGAAAAAAATTCGGAAAAAATCGGAAAAAATCGGGAAAAATCGGAAAAAATCGGAAAAAAAATCGGGAAAAATCGGGAAAAATCGGAAAAAAAATTGGAAAAAAATCGGGAAAAATCGGAAAAAAATCGGGAAAAATCGGGAAAAATCGGAAAAAAAATCGGAAAAATCGGGAAAAATCGGGAAAAAAAAATCGGAAAAAAAATCGGGAAAAATCGGGAAAAATCGGAAAAAAAATTGGAAAAAAATCGGGAAAAATCGGAAAAAAATCGGGAAAAATCGGGAAAAATCGGAAAAAAAATCGGAAAAATCGGGAAAAATCGGGAAAAAAAAATCGGAAAAAAAATGGGGAAAAAATCGGAAAAAAATCGGGAAAAATCGGGAAAAAATCGAGAAAAATCGGAAAAAATCGGAAAAAAAATCGGAAAAAAAGCGGGAAAAATCGGGAAAAAAATCGGGAAAAATCGGGAAAAAAATCGGGAAAAATCGGGAAAAATCGGAAAAAAATCTGAAAAATCGGGAAAAAAAAATCGGAAAAAAAATCGGAAAAAAAATCGGAAAAAAATCGGAAAAAAATCGGGAAAAATCGGGAAAAAAAATCGGGAAAAAAATGGGAAAAATCGGAAAAAAATCGGGAAAAATCGGAAAAAAAAATCGGGAAAAAATCGGAACAAATCGGAAAAAATCGGAAAAAAAATCGGAAAAAAATCGGGAAAAATCGGGAAAAAAATCGGGAAAAATCGGGAAAAAAATCGGAAAAAAAATCGGAAAAAAATCGGAAAAAAATCGGGAAAAATCGGAAAAAAATCGGAAAAAAAATCGGGAAAAATCGGAAAAAATCGGAAAAAAAATCGGAAAAAAATCGGGAAAAATCGGGAAAAAAATCGGGAAAAATCGGGAAAAAAATCGGGAAAAATCGGGAAAAATCGGAAAAAAATCGGAAAAATCGGGAAAAATCGGGAAAAAAAAATCGGAAAAAAAATCGGAAAAAAAATCGGAAAAAAAATCGGAAAAAAATCGGGAAAATCGGGAAAAAAAATCGGGAAAAATCGGGAAAAAAATCGGAAAAAATCGGAAAAATCGGGAAAAAATCGGAAAAAATCGGGAAAAATCTGAAAAAATCGGGAAAAATCGGGAAAAAATCGGAAAAAATCGGGAAAAATCGGGAAAAATCGGAAAAAAAATCGGAAAAAAATCGGGAAAAATCGGGAAAAAAATCGGAAAAAAAATCGGAAAAAAATGGGAAAAAAATCGGGAAAAATCGGGAAAAAAAATGGGGAAAAAATCGGGAAAAATCGGGAAAAAAATCGGAAAAAAATCGGGAAATATCGGGAAAAAAAATCGGAAAAAAAACGGAAAAAATCGGGAAAAATCGGGAAAAATCGGGAAAAAAATCGGGAAAAATCGGAAAAAAATCGGAAAAATCGGGAAACATCGGGAAAAAAAAATCGGAAAAAAAATCGGAAAAAAAATCGGAAAAAAAATCGGAAAAAAATCGGGAAAATCGGGAAAAAAAATCGGGAAAAATCGGGAAAAAAATCGGAAAAAATCGGAAAAATCGGGAAAAAATCGGAAAAAATCGGGAAAAATCGGAAAAAATCGGAAAAAATCGGGAAAAATCGGGAAAAAATCGGAAAAATCGGGAAAAATCGGGAAAAATCGGAAAAAAAATCGGAAAAAAATCGGGAAAAATCGGGAAAAAAATCGGAAAAAAAATCGGAAAAAAATGGGAAAAAAATCGGGAAAAATCGGGAAAAAAAATGGGGAAAAAATCGGGAAAAATCGGGAAAAAAATCGGAAAAAAATCGGGAAATATCGGGAAAAAAAATCGGAAAAAAACGGAAAAAATCGGGAAAAATCGGGAAAAATCGGGAAAAAAATCGGGAAAAAAATCGGAAAAAAATCGGGAAAAATCGGAAAAAAAATCGGAAAAAAATCGGGAAAAATCGGGAAAAAAATCGGAAAAAAAATCGGGAAAAAAATCGGGAAAAATCTAAAAAAAAATCGGGAAAAATCGGGAAAAATCGGAAAAAAAATCGGGAAAAAAATCGGAAAAAAATCGGGAAAAATCGGAAAAAAATCGGAAAAAAAATCGGAAAAAAATCGGAAAAAAAATCGGAAAAAATTCGGGAAAAATCGGGAAAAAAATCGGGAAAAATCGGGAAAAATCGGAAAAAAAATCGGAAAAATCGGGAAAAATCGGGAAAAATCGGGAAAAAAATCGGAAAAAAATCGGGAAATATCGGGAAAAAAATCGGAAAAAAAATGGGGAAAAAATCGGAAAAAAATCGGGAAAAATCGGGAAAAAATCGGGAAAAATCGGAAAAAATCGGGAAAAATCGGGAAAAAAATCGGAAAAAAATCGGAAAAAAATGGGAAAAAAATCGGGAAAAATCGGGAAAAAAAATGGGGAAAAAATCGGGAAAAATCGGGAAAAAAATCGGAAAAAAATCGGGAAATATCGGGAAAAAAAATCGGAAAAAAACGGAAAAAATCGGGAAAAATCGGGAAAAATCGGGAAAAAAATCGGGAAAAAAATCGGAAAAAAATCGGGAAAAATCGGAAAAAAAATCGGAAAAAAATCGGGAAAAATCGGGAAAAAAATCGGAAAAAAAATCGGGAAAAATCGGGAAAAAAATCGGGAAAAATCTAAAAAAAAATCGGGAAAAATCGGGAAAAATCGGAAAAAAAATCGGGAAAAAAATCGGAAAAAAATCGGGAAAAATCGGAAAAAAATCGGAAAAAAAATCGGAAAAAAATCGGAAAAAAAATCGGAAAAAATTCGGGAAAAATCGGGAAAAAAATCGGGAAAAATCGGGAAAAATCGGAAAAAAAATCAGAAAAATCGGGAAAAATCGGGAAAAATCGGGAAAAAAATCGGAAAAAAATCGGGAAATATCGGGAAAAAAATCGGAAAAAAAATGGGGAAAAAATCGGAAAAAAATCGGGAAAAATCGGGAAAAAATCGGGAAAAATCGGAAAAAATCGGGAAAAAAATCGGGAAAAATCGGGAAAAAAAAATCGGAAAAAAAATGGGGAAAAAATCGGAAAAAAATCGGGAAAAATCGGGAAAAAATCGGGAAAAATCGGAAAAAATCGGAAAAAAAATCGGAAAAAAATCGGGAAAAATCGGGAAAAAAATCGGGAAAAATCGGGAAAAATCGGAAAAAAATCGGAAAAATCGGGAAAAATCGGGAAAAAAAAATCGGAAAAAAAATCGGAAAAAAAATCGGAAAAAAAATCGGAAAAAAATCGGGAAAATCGGGAAAAAAAATCGGGAAAAATCGGGAAAAAAATCGGAAAAAATCGGAAAAATCGGGAAAAAATCGGAAAAAATCGGAAAAAATCGGAAAAAATCGGGAAAAATCGGGAAAAAAATCGGAAAAAATCGGAAAAATCGGGAAAAAATCGGAAAAAATCGGAAAAAATCGGAAAAAATCGGGAAAAATCGGGAAAAAATCGGAAAAAATCGGGAAAAATCGGGAAAAATCGGAAAAAAAATCGGAAAAAAAATCGGAAAAAAATGGGAAAAAATCGGGAAAAATCGAAAAAAAATGGGAAAAAAATCGGAAAAATCGGGAAAAATCGGGAAAAAATCGGAAAAAAATGGGAAAAAAACCCGAAAAAAATCGGGAAAAATCGGGAAAAAAATCGGGAAAAATCGGGAAAAAAAAATCGGAAAAAAAATCGGAAAAAAAATCGGAAAAAAATCGGAAAAAAATCGGGAAAAATCGGGAAAAAAAATCGGGAAAAAAATGGGAAAAATCGGAAAAAAATCGGGAAAAATCGGAAAAAAAAATCGGGAAAAAATCGGAACAAATCGGAAAAAATCGGAAAAAAAATCGGAAAAAAATCGGGAAAAATCGGGAAAAAAATCGGGAAAAATCGGGAAAAAAATCGGAAAAAAAATCGGAAAAAAATCGGAAAAAAATCGGGAAAAATCGGAAAAAAAATCGGAAAAAAAATCGGGAAAAATCGGAAAAAATCGGAAAAAAAATCGGAAAAAAATCGGGAAAAATCGGGAAAAAAATCGGGAAAAATCGGGAAAAAAATCGGGAAAAATCGGGAAAAATCGGAAAAAAATCGGAAAAATCGGGAAAAATCGGGGAAAAAAAATCGGAAAAAAAATCGGAAAAAAAATCGGAAAAAAAATCGGAAAAAAATCGGGAAAATCGGGAAAAAAATCGGGAAAAATCGGGAAAAAAATCGGAAAAAATCGGAAAAATCGGGAAAAAATCGGAAAAAATCGGGAAAAATCGGAAAAAAATCGGAAAAAATCGGGAAAAATCGGGAAAAAATCGGAAAAAATCGGGAAAAATCGGGAAAAATCGGAAAAAAAATCGGAAAAAAATCGGGAAAAATCGGGAAAAAAATCGGAAAAAAAATCGGAAAAAAATGGGAAAAAAATCGGGAAAAATGGGGAAAAAATCGGGAAAAATCGGGAAAAAAATCGGGAAAAAAATCGGAAAAAAATCGGGAAATATCGGGAAAAAAAATCGGAAAAAAAACGGAAAAAATCGGGAAAAATCGGGAAAAATCGGGAAAAAAATCGGGAAAAAAATCGGAAAAAAATCGGGAAAAATCGGAAAAAAAATCGGAAAAAATCGGGAAAAATCGGGAAAAAAATCGGAAAAAAATCGGGAAAAATCGGGAAAAATCGGGAAAAAATCGGAAAAATCGGGAAAAATCGGGAAAAAAAAATCGGAAAAAAAATCGGAAAAAAAATCGGAAAAAAAATCGGAAAAAAATCGGGAAAATCGGGAAAAAAAATCGGGAAAAATCGGGAAAAAAATCGGAAAAAATCGGAAAAATCGGGAAAAAATCGGAAAAAATCGGGAAAAATCGGAAAAAATCGGAAAAAATCGGGAAAAATCGGGAAAAAATCGGAAAAAATCGGGAAAAATCGGGAAAAATCGGAAAAAAAATCGGAAAAAATCGGGAAAAATCGGGAAAAAAATCGGAAAAAAAATCGGAAAAAAATGGGAAAAAAATCGGGAAAAATCGGGAAAAAAAATGGGGAAAAAATCGGGAAAAATCGGGAAAAAAATCGGAAAAAAATCGGGAAATATCGGGAAAAAAAATCGGAAAAAAAACGGAAAAAATCGGGAAAAATCGGGAAAAATCGGGAAAAAAATCGGGAAAAAAATCGGAAAAAAATCGGGAAATATCGGGAAAAAAAATCGGAAAAAAAACGGAAAAAATCGGGAAAAATCGGGAAAAATCGGGAAAAAAATCGGGAAAAAAATCGGAAAAAAATCGGGAAAAATCGGAAAAAAAATCGGAAAAAAATCGGGAAAAATCGGGAAAAAAATCGGAAAAAAAATCGGGAAAAATCGGGAAAAATCGGGAAAAAATCGGAAAAATCGGGAAAAATCGGGAAAAAAAATCGGAAAAAAAATCGGAAAAAAAATCGGAAAAAAAATCGGAAAAAAATCGGGAAAATCGGGAAAAAAAATCGGGAAAAATCGGGAAAAAAATCGGAAAAAATCGGAAAAATCGGGAAAAAATCGGAAAAAATCGGGAAAAATCGGAAAAAATCGGAAAAAATCGGGAAAAATCGGGAAAAAATCGGAAAAAATCGGGAAAAATCGGGAAAAATCGGAAAAAAAATCGGAAAAAATCGGGAAAAATCGGGAAAAAAATCGGAAAAAAAATCGGAAAAAAATGGGAAAAAAATCGGGAAAAATCGGGAAAAAAAATGGGGAAAAAATCGGGAAAAATCGGGAAAAAAATCGGAAAAAAATCGGGAAATATCGGGAAAAAAAATCGGAAAAAAAACGGAAAAAATCGGGAAAAATCGGGAAAAATCGGGAAAAAAATCGGGAAAAAAATCGGAAAAAAATCGGGAAATATCGGGAAAAAAAATCGGAAAAAAAACGGAAAAAATCGGGAAAAATCGGGAAAAATCGGGAAAAAAATCGGGAAAAAAATCGGAAAAAAATCGGGAAAAATCGGAAAAAAAATCGGAAAAAAATCGGGAAAAATCGGGAAAAAAATCGGAAAAAAAATCGGGAAAAATCGGGAAAAATCGGGAAAAAATCGGAAAAATCGGGAAAAATCGGGAAAAAAAAATCGGAAAAAAAATCGGAAAAAAAATCGGAAAAAAAATCGGAAAAAAATCGGGAAAATCGGGAAAAAAAATCGGGAAAAATCGGGAAAAAAATCGGAAAAAATCGGAAAAATCGGGAAAAAATCGGAAAAAATCGGGAAAAATCGGAAAAAATCGGAAAAAATCGGGAAAAATCGGGAAAAAATCGGAAAAAATCGGGAAAAATCGGGAAAAATCGGGAAAAAATCGGAAAAAATCGGGAAAAATCGGGAAAAATCGGAAAAAAAATCGGAAAAAAATCGGGAAAAATCGGGAAAAAAATCGGAAAAAAAATCGGAAAAAAATGGGAAAAAAATCGGGAAAAATCGGGAAAAAAAATGGGGAAAAAATCGGGAAAAATCGGGAAAAAAATCGGAAAAAAATCGGGAAATATCGGGAAAAAAAATCGGAAAAAAATCGGGAAAAATCGGGAAAAAAATCGGAAAAAAATCGGGAAAAATCGGAAAAAAATCGGAAAAAAAATCGGAAAAAAATCGGAAAAAAAATCGGAAAAAATTCGGGAAAAATCGGGAAAAAAATCGGGAAAAATCGGGAAAAATCGGAAAAAAAATCGGAAAAAAATCGGGAAATATCGGGAAAAAAATCGGAAAAAAAATGGGGAAAAAATCGGAAAAAAATCGGGAAAAATCGGGAAAAAATCGGGAAAAATCGGGAAAAATCGGAAAAAAAATCGGAAAAATCGGGAAAAATCGGGAAAAATCGGGAAAAATCGGGAAAAATCGGAAAAAAATCGGGAAAAATCGGGAAAAAATCGAGAAAAATCGGAAAAAATCGGAAAAAAAATCGGAAAAAAATCGGGAAAAATCGGGAAAAAAATCGGGAAAAATCGGGAAAAAAATCGGGAAAAATCGGGAAAAATCGGAAAAAAAATCGGAAAAATCGGGAAAAATCGGGAAAAAAAAATCGGAAAAAAAATCGGAAAAAAATCGGAAAAAAATCGGGAAAAATCGGGAAAAAAAATCGGGAAAAAAATGGGAAAAATCGGAAAAAAATCGGGAAAAATCGGAAAAAAAAATCGGGAAAAAATCGGAAAAAATCGGGAAATATCGGGAAAAAAATCGGAAAAAAATGGGGAAAAAATTCGGGAAAAATCGGGAAAAAAATCGGGAAAAATCGGGAAAAATCGGAAAAAAAATCGGAAAAAAATCGGGAAATATCGGGAAAAAAATCGGAAAAAAAATGGGGAAAAAATCGGAAAAAAATCGGGAAAAATCGGGAAAAAATCGGGAAAAATCGGGAAAAATCGGAAAAAAAATCGGAAAAATCGGGAAAAATCGGGAAAAATCGGGAAAAATCGGGAAAAATCGGAAAAAAATCGGGAAAAATCGGGAAAAAATCGAGAAAAATCGGAAAAAATCGGAAAAAAAATCGGAAAAAAATCGGGAAAAATCGGGAAAAAAATCGGGAAAAATCGGGAAAAAAATCGGGAAAAATCGGGAAAAATCGGAAAAAAAATCGGAAAAATCGGGAAAAATCGGGAAAAAAAAATCGGAAAAAAAATCGGAAAAAAATCGGAAAAAAATCGGGAAAAATCGGGAAAAAAAATCGGGAAAAAAATGGGAAAAATCGGAAAAAAATCGGGAAAAATCGGAAAAAAAAATCGGGAAAAAATCGGAAAAAATCGGGAAATATCGGGAAAAAAATCGGAAAAAAATGGGGAAAAAATTCGGGAAAAATCGGGAAAAAAATCGGGAAAAATCGGGAAAAATCGGAAAAAAAATCGGAAAAAAATCGGGAAATATCGGGAAAAAAATCGGAAAAAAAATGGGGAAAAAATCGGAAAAAAATCGGGAAAAATCGGGAAAAAATCGGGAAAAATCGGGAAAAATCGGAAAAAAAATCGGAAAAATCGGGAAAAATCGGGAAAAATCGGGAAAAATCGGGAAAAATCGGAAAAAAATCGGGAAAAATCGGGAAAAAATCGAGAAAAATCGGAAAAAATCGGAAAAAAAATCGGAAAAAAATCGGGAAAAATCGGGAAAAAAATCGGGAAAAATCGGGAAAAAAATCGGGAAAAATCGGGAAAAATCGGAAAAAAAATCGGAAAAATCGGGAAAAATCGGGAAAAAAAAATCGGAAAAAAAATCGGAAAAAAATCGGAAAAAAATCGGGAAAAATCGGGAAAAAAAATCGGGAAAAAAATGGGAAAAATCGGAAAAAAATCGGGAAAAATCGGAAAAAAAAATCGGGAAAAAATCGGAAAAAATCGGGAAATATCGGGAAAAAAATCGGAAAAAAATGGGGAAAAAATCGGAAAAAAATCGGGAAAAATCGGGAAAAAATCGGGAAAAATCGGGAAAAATCGGAAAAAAAATCGGAAAAATCGGGAAAAATCGGGAAAAAAAAATCGGAAAAAAAATGGGGAAAAAATCGGAAAAAAATCGGGAAAAATCGGGAAAAAATCGAGAAAAATCGGAAAAAATCGGAAAAAAAATCGGAAAAAAATCGGGAAAAATCGGGAAAAAAATCGGGAAAAATCGGGAAAAAAATCGGGAAAAATCGGGAAAAATCGGAAAAAAAATCGGAAAAATCGGGAAAAATCGGGAAAAAAAAATCGGAAAAAAAATCGGAAAAAAAATCGGAAAAAAATCGGAAAAAAATCGGGAAAAATCGGGAAAAAAAATCGGGAAAAAAATGGGAAAAATCGGAAAAAAATCGGGAAAAATCGGAAAAAAAATCGGGAAAAAATCGGAAAAAATCGGAAAAAATCGGAAAAAAAATCGGAAAAAAATCGGGAAAAATCGGGAAAAAAATCGGGAAAAATCGGGAGAAAAATCGGAAAAAAAATCGGAAAAAAATCGGAAAAAAATCGGGAAAAATCGGAAAAAAAATCGGAAAAAAAATCGGGAAAAATCGGAAAAAATCGGAAAAAAAATCGGAAAAAAATCGGGAAAAATCGGGAAAAAAATCGGGAAAAATCGGGAAAAAAATCGGGAAAAATCGGGAAAAATCGGAAAAAAATCGGAAAAATCGGGAAAAATCGGGAAAAAAAAATCGGAAAAAAAATCGGAAAAAAAATCGGAAAAAAAATCGGAAAAAAATCGGGAAAATCGGGAAAAAAAATCGGGAAAAATCGGGAAAAAAATCGGAAAAAATCGGAAAAATCGGGAAAAAATCGGAAAAAATCGGGAAAAATCGGAAAAAATCGGAAAAAATCGGGAAAAATCGGGAAAAAATCGGAAAAAATCGGGAAAAATCGGGAAAAATCGGAAAAAAAATCGGAAAAAAATCGGGAAAAATCGGGAAAAAAATCGGAAAAAAAATCGGAAAAAAATGGGAAAAAAATCGGGAAAAATCGGGAAAAAAAATGGGGAAAAAATCGGGAAAAATCGGGAAAAAAATCGGAAAAAAATCGGGAAATATCGGGAAAAAAAATCGGAAAAAAAACGGAAAAAATCGGGAAAAATCGGGAAAAATCGGGAAAAAAATCGGGAAAAAAATCGGAAAAAAATCGGGAAAAATCGGAAAAAAAATCGGAAAAAAATCGGGAAAAATCGGGAAAAAAATCGGAAAAAAAATCGGGAAAAATCGGGAAAAATCGGGAAAAATCGGAAAAAAATCGGAAAAATCGGGAAAAATCGGGAAAAAAAATCGGAAAAAAAATCGGAAAAAAAATCGGAAAAAAAATCGGAAAAAAATCGGGAAAATCGGGAAAAAAAATCGGGAAAAATCGGGAAAAAAATCGGAAAAAATCGGAAAAATCGGGAAAAAATCGGAAAAAATCGGGAAAAATCGGAAAAAATCGGAAAAAATCGGGAAAAATCGGGAAAAAATCGGAAAAAATCGGGAAAAATCGGGAAAAATCGGAAAAAAAATCGGAAAAAAATCGGGAAAAATCGGGAAAAAAATCGGAAAAAAAATCGGAAAAAAATGGGAAAAAAATCGGGAAAAATCGGGAAAAAAAATGGGGAAAAAATCGGGAAAAATCGGGAAAAAAATCGGAAAAAAATCGGGAAATATCGGGAAAAAAAATCGGAAAAAAACGGAAAAAATCGGGAAAAATCGGGAAAAATCGGGAAAAAAATCGGGAAAAAAATCGGAAAAAAATCGGGAAAAATCGGAAAAAAATCGGAAAAAAATCGGGAAAAATCGGGAAAAAAATCGGAAAAAAAATCGGGAAAAATCGGGAAAAAAATCGGGAAAAATCTAAAAAAAAATCGGGAAAAATCGGGAAAAATCGGAAAAAAAATCGGGAAAAAAATCGGAAAAAAATCGGGAAAATCGGAAAAAAATCGGAAAAAAAATCGGAAAAAAATCGGAAAAAAAATCGGAAAAAATTCGGGAAAAATCGGGAAAAAAATCGGGAAAAATCGGGAAAAATCGGAAAAAAAATCGGAAAAATCGGGAAAAATCGGGAAAAATCGGGAAAAAAATCGGAAAAAAATCGGGAAATATCGGGAAAAAAATCGGAAAAAAAATGGGGAAAAAATCGGAAAAAAATCGGGAAAAATCGGGAAAAAATCGGGAAAAATCGGAAAAAATCGGGAAAAAAATCGGGAAAAATCGGGAAAAAAAAATCGGAAAAAAAATGGGGAAAAAATCGGAAAAAAATCGGGAAAAATCGGGAAAAAATCGGGAAAAATCGGAAAAAATCGGAAAAAAAATCGGAAAAAAATCGGGAAAAATCGGGAAAAAAATCGGGAAAAATCGGGAAAAATCGGAAAAAAATCGGAAAAATCGGGAAAAATCGGGAAAAAAAATCGGAAAAAAAATCGGAAAAAAAATCGGAAAAAAATCGGGAAAATCGGGAAAAAAAATCGGGAAAAATCGGGAAAAAAATCGGAAAAAATCGGAAAAATCGGGAAAAAATCGGAAAAAATCGGAAAAAATCGGGAAAAATCGGGAAAAAAATCGGAAAAAATCGGAAAAATCGGGAAAAAATCGGAAAAAATCGGAAAAAATCGGAAAAAATCGGGAAAAATCGGGAAAAAATCGGAAAAAATCGGGAAAAATCGGGAAAAATCGGAAAAAAAATCGGAAAAAAAATCGGAAAAAAATGGGAAAAAATCGGGAAAAATCGAAAAAAAATGGGAAAAAAATCGGAAAAATCGGGAAAAATCGGGAAAAAATCGGAAAAAAATGGGAAAAAAACCCGAAAAAAATCGGGAAAAATCGGGAAAAAAATCGGGAAAAATCGGGAAAAAATCGGGAAAAATCGGGAAAAATCGGAAAAAAAATCGGAAAAATCGGGAAAAATCGGGAAAAATCGGGAAAAATCGGGAAAAATCGGAAAAAAATCGGGAAAAATCGGGAAAAAATCGAGAAAAATCGGAAAAAATCGGAAAAAAAATCGGAAAAAAATCGGGAAAAATCGGGAAAAAAATCGGGAAAAATCGGGAAAAAAATCGGGAAAAATCGGGAAAAAAAATCGGGAAAAAAATGGGAAAAATCGGAAAAAAATCGGGAAAAATCGGAAAAAAAAATCGGGAAAAATCGGGAAAAAATCGGGAAAAATCGGGAAAAATCGGAAAAAAAATCGGAAAAATCGGGAAAAATCGGGAAAAAAAAATCGGAAAAAAAATGGGGAAAAAATCGGAAAAAAATCGGGAAAAATCGGGAAAAAATCGAGAAAAATCGGAAAAAATCGGAAAAAAAATCGGAAAAAAATCGGAAAAAAAATCGGAAAAAAATCGGAAAAAAATCGGGAAAAATCGGGAAAAAAAATCGGGAAAAAAATGGGAAAAATCGGAAAAAAATCGGGAAAAATCGGAAAAAAAAATCGGGAAAAAATCGGAAAAAATCGGAAAAAATCGGAAAAAAAATCGGAAAAAAATCGGGAAAAATCGGGAAAAAAATCGGGAAAAATCGGGAAAAAAATCGGAAAAAAAATCGGAAAAAAATCGGAAAAAAATCGGGAAAAATCGGAAAAAAAATCGGAAAAAAAATCGGGAAAAATCGGAAAAAATCGGGAAAAAAATCGGAAAAAAATCGGGAAAAATCGGGAAAAAAATCGGGAAAAATCGGGAAAAAAATCGGGAAAAATCGGGAAAAATCGGAAAAAAATCGGAAAAATCGGGAAAAATCGGGAAAAAAAAATCGGAAAAAAAATCGGAAAAAAAATCGGAAAAAAAATCGGAAAAAAATCGGGAAAATCGGGAAAAAAAATCGGGAAAAATCGGGAAAAAAATCGGAAAAAATCGGAAAAATCGGGAAAAAATCGGAAAAAATCGGGAAAAATCGGAAAAAATCGGAAAAAATCGGGAAAAATCGGGAAAAAATCGGAAAAAATCGGGAAAAATCGGGAAAAATCGGAAAAAAAATCGGAAAAAAATCGGGAAAAATCGGGAAAAAAATCGGAAAAAAAATCGGAAAAAAATGGGAAAAAAATCGGGAAAAATCGGGAAAAAAAATGGGGAAAAAATCGGGAAAAATCGGGAAAAAAATCGGAAAAAAATCGGGAAATATCGGGAAAAAAAATCGGAAAAAAACGGAAAAAATCGGGAAAAATCGGGAAAAATCGGGAAAAAAATCGGGAAAAAAATCGGAAAAAAATCGGGAAAAATCGGAAAAAAAATCGGAAAAAAATCGGGAAAAATCGGGAAAAAAATCGGAAAAAAAATCGGGAAAAATCGGGAAAAAAATCGGGAAAAATCTAAAAAAAAATCGGGAAAAATCGGGAAAAATCGGAAAAAAAATCGGGAAAAAAATCGGAAAAAAATCGGGAAAAATCGGAAAAAAATCGGAAAAAAAATCGGAAAAAAATCGGAAAAAAAATCGGAAAAAATTCGGGAAAAATCGGGAAAAAAATCGGGAAAAATCGGGAAAAATCGGAAAAAAAATCGGAAAAATCGGGAAAAATCGGGAAAAATCGGGAAAAAAATCGGAAAAAAATCGGGAAATATCGGGAAAAAAATCGGAAAAAAAATGGGGAAAAAATCGGAAAAAAATCGGGAAAAATCGGGAAAAAATCGGGAAAAATCGGAAAAAATCGGGAAAAAAATCGGGAAAAATCGGGAAAAAAAAATCGGAAAAAAAATGGGGAAAAAATCGGAAAAAAATCGGGAAAAATCGGGAAAAAATCGGGAAAAATCGGAAAAAATCGGAAAAAAAATCGGAAAAAAATCGGGAAAAATCGGGAAAAAAATCGGGAAAAATCGGGAAAAATCGGAAAAAAATCGGAAAAATCGGGAAAAATCGGGAAAAAAAAATCGGAAAAAAAATCGGAAAAAAAATCGGAAAAAAATCGGGAAAATCGGGAAAAAAAATCGGGAAAAATCGGGAAAAAAATCGGAAAAAATCGGAAAAATCGGGAAAAAATCGGAAAAAATCGGAAAAAATCGGAAAAAATCGGGAAAAATCGGGAAAAAAATCGGAAAAAATCGGAAAAATCGGGAAAAAATCGGAAAAAATCGGAAAAAATCGGAAAAAATCGGGAAAAATCGGGAAAAAATCGGAAAAAATCGGGAAAAATCGGGAAAAATCGGAAAAAAAATCGGAAAAAAAATCGGAAAAAAATGGGAAAAAATCGGGAAAAATCGAAAAAAAATGGGAAAAAAATCGGAAAAATCGGGAAAAATCGGGAAAAAATCGGAAAAAAATGGGAAAAAAACCCGAAAAAAATCGGGAAAAATCGGGAAAAAAATCGGGAAAAATCGGGAAAAAATCGGGAAAAATCGGGAAAAATCGGAAAAAAATCGGAAAAATCGGGAAAAATCGGGAAAAATCGGGAAAAATCGGGAAAAATCGGAAAAAAATCGGGAAAAATCGGGAAAAAATCGAGAAAAATCGGAAAAAATCGGAAAAAAAATCGGAAAAAAATCGGGAAAAATCGGGAAAAAAATCGGGAAAAATCGGGAAAAAAATCGGGAAAAATCGGGAAAAAAAATCGGGAAAAAAATGGGAAAAATCGGAAAAAAATCGGGAAAAATCGGAAAAAAAAATCGGGAAAAATCGGGAAAAAATCGGGAAAAATCGGGAAAAATCGGAAAAAAAATCGGAAAAATCGGGAAAAATCGGGAAAAAAAAATCGGAAAAAAAATGGGGAAAAAATCGGAAAAAAATCGGGAAAAATCGGGAAAAAATCGAGAAAAATCGGAAAAAATCGGAAAAAAAATCGGAAAAAAAATCGGAAAAAAAATCGGAAAAAAATCGGAAAAAAATCGGGAAAAATCGGGAAAAAAAATCGGGAAAAAAATGGGAAAAATCGGAAAAAAATCGGGAAAAATCGGAAAAAAAAATCGGGAAAAAATCGGAAAAAATCGGAAAAAATCGGAAAAAAAATCGGAAAAAAATCGGGAAAAATCGGGAAAAAAATCGGGAAAAATCGGGAAAAAAATCGGAAAAAAAATCGGAAAAAAATCGGAAAAAAATCGGGAAAAATCGGAAAAAAAATCGGAAAAAAAATCGGGAAAAATCGGAAAAAATCGGGAAAAAAATCGGAAAAAAATCGGGAAAAATCGGGAAAAAAATCGGGAAAAATCGGGAAAAAAATCGGGAAAAATCGGGAAAAATCGGAAAAAAATCGGAAAAATCGGGAAAAATCGGGAAAAAAAAATCGGAAAAAAAATCGGAAAAAAAATCGGAAAAAAAATCGGAAAAAATCGGGAAAATCGGGAAAAAAAATCGGGAAAAATCGGGAAAAAAATCGGAAAAAATCGGAAAAATCGGGAAAAAATCGGAAAAAATCGGGAAAAATCGGAAAAAATCGGAAAAAATCGGGAAAATCGGGAAAAAAATCGGAAAAAAAATCGGAAAAAAATGGGAAAAAAATCGGGAAAAATCGGGAAAAAAAATGGGGAAAAAATCGGGAAAAATCGGGAAAAAAATCGGAAAAAAATCGGGAAATATCGGGGAAAAAAATCGGAAAAAAACGGAAAAAATCGGGAAAAATCGGGAAAAATCGGGAAAAAAATCGGGAAAAAAATCGGAAAAAAATCGGGAAAAATCGGAAAAAAAATCGGAAAAAAATCGGGAAAAATCGGGAAAAAAATCGGAAAAAAAATCGGAAAAAAATCGGAAAAAAATCGGGAAAAATCGGAAAAAAAATCGGAAAAAAAATCGGGAAAAATCGGAAAAAATCGGGAAAAAAATCGGAAAAAAATCGGGAAAAATCGGGAAAAAAATCGGGAAAAATCGGGAAAAAAATCGGGAAAAATCGGGAAAAATCGGAAAAAAATCGGAAAAATCGGGAAAAATCGGGAAAAAAAAATCGGAAAAAAAATCGGAAAAAAAATCGGAAAAAAAATCGGAAAAAAATCGGGAAAATCGGGAAAAAAAATCGGGAAAAATCGGGAAAAAAATCGGAAAAAATCGGAAAAATCGGGAAAAAATCGGAAAAAATCGGGAAAAATCGGAAAAAATCGGAAAAAATCGGGAAAAATCGGGAAAAAAATCGGAAAAAAAATCGGAAAAAAATGGGAAAAAAATCGGGAAAAATCGGGAAAAAAATGGGGAAAAAATCGGGAAAAATCGGGAAAAAAATCGGAAAAAAATCGGGAAATATCGGGGAAAAAAATCGGAAAAAAACGGAAAAAATCGGGAAAAATCGGGAAAAATCGGGAAAAAAATCGGGAAAAAAATCGGAAAAAAATCGGGAAAAATCGGAAAAAAAATCGGAAAAAAATCGGGAAAAATCGGGAAAAAAATCGGAAAAAAAATCGGGAAAAATCGGGAAAAATCGGGAAAAATCGGAAAAAAATCGGAAAAATCGGGAAAAATCGGGAAAAAAAATTCGGAAAAAAAATCGGAAAAAAAATCGGAAAAAAAATCGGAAAAAAATCGGGAAAATCGGGAAAAAAAATCGGGAAAAATCGGGAAAAAAATCGGAAAAAATCGGAAAAATCGGGAAAAAATCGGAAAAAATCGGGAAAAATCGGAAAAAATCGGAAAAAATCGGGAAAAATCGGGAAAAAATCGGAAAAAATCGGGAAAAATCGGGAAAAATCGGAAAAAAAATCGGAAAAAAATCGGGAAAAATCGGGAAAAAAATCGGAAAAAAAATCGGAAAAAAATGGGAAAAAAATCGGGAAAAATCGGGAAAAAAAATGGGGAAAAAATCGGGAAAAATCGGGAAAAAAATCGGAAAAAAATCGGGAAATATCGGGAAAAAAAATCGGAAAAAAAACGGAAAAAATCGGGAAAAATCGGGAAAAATCGGGAAAAAAATCGGGAAAAAAATCGGAAAAAAATCGGGAAAAATCGGAAAAAAAATCGGAAAAAAATCGGGAAAAATCGGGAAAAAAATCGGAAAAAAAATCGGGAAAAATCGGGAAAAAAATCGGGAAAAATCTAAAAAAAAATCGGGAAAAATCGGGAAAAATCGGAAAAAAAATCGGGAAAAAAATCGGAAAAAAATCGGGAAAAATCGGAAAAAAATCGGAAAAAAATCGGAAAAAAATCGGAAAAAAAATCGGAAAAAATTCGGGAAAAATCGGGAAAAAAATCGGGAAAAATCGGGAAAAATCGGAAAAAAAATCGGAAAAATCGGGAAAAATCGGGAAAAATCGGGAAAAAAATCGGAAAAAAATCGGGAAATATCGGGAAAAAAATCGGAAAAAAAATGGGGAAAAAATCGGAAAAAAATCGGGAAAAATCGGGAAAAAATCGGGAAAAATCTGAAAAAATCGGGAAAAAAATCGGGAAAAATCGGGAAAAAAAAATCGGAAAAAAAATGGGGAAAAAATCGGAAAAAAATCGGGAAAAATCGGGAAAAAATCGGGAAAAATCGGAAAAAATCGGAAAAAAAATCGGAAAAAAATCGGGAAAAATCGGGAAAAAAATCGGGAAAAATCGGGAAAAATCGGAAAAAAATCGGAAAAATCGGGAAAAATCGGGAAAAAAAAATCGGAAAAAAAATCGGAAAAAAAATCGGAAAAAAAATCGGAAAAAAATCGGGAAAATCGGGAAAAAAAATCGGGAAAAATCGGGAAAAAAATCGGAAAAAATCGGGAAAAAATCGGGAAAAATCGGAAAAAATCGGAAAAAATCGGAAAAAATCGGGAAAAATCGGGAAAAAAATCGGGAAAAATCGGAAAAATCGGGAAAAAATCGGAAAAAATCGGAAAAAATCGGAAAAAATCGGGAAAAATCGGGAAAAAATCGGAAAAAATCGAGAAAAATCGGGAAAAATCGGAAAAAAAATCGGAAAAAAATCGGGAAAAATCGGGAAAAAATTCGGAAAAAAAATCGGAAAAAAATGGGAAAAAATCGGGAAAAATCGAAAAAAAATGGGAAAAAAATCGGAAAAATCGGGAAAAATCGGGAAAAAATCGGAAAAAAATGGGAAAAAAACCCGAAAAAAATCGGGAAAAATCGGGAAAAAAATCGGAAAAATCGGGAAAAATCGGGAAAAAAAAATCGGAAAAAAATCGGGAAAATCGGGAAAAAAAATCGGGAAAAATCGGGAAAAAAATCGGAAAAAATCGGAAAAATCGGGAAAAAATCGGAAAAAATCGGGAAAATCGGGAAAAAATCGGAAAAAATCGGGAAAAATCGGGAAAAATCGGAAAAAAAATCGGAAAAAAATCGGGAAAAATCGGGAAAAAATTCGGAAAAAAAATCGGAAAAAAATGGGAAAAAATCGGGAAAAATCGAAAAAAAATGGGAAAAAAATCGGAAAAATCGGGAAAAATCGGGAAAAAATCGGAAAAAAATGGGAAAAAAACCCGAAAAAAATCGGGAAAAATCGGGAAAAAAATCGGAAAAAAATCGGGAAAAATCGGAAAAAAAATCGGAAAAAAATCGGGAAAAATCGGGAAAAAAATCGGAAAAAAAATCGGGAAAAATCGGGAAAAAAATCGGAAAAAAAATCGGGAAAAATCCGGAAAAAAATCGGGAAAAATCGAAAAAAAATGAGAAAAAAATCGGAAAAAAAATCGGGAAAAATCGGGAAAAATCGGAAAAAAAATCGGGAAAAAAATCGGAAAAAAATCGGGAAAAATCGGAAAAAATCGGAAAAAAATTCGGAAAAAAATCGGGAAAAATCGGGAAAAAAATCGGGAAAAATCGGGAAAATCGGAAAAAAAATCGGAAAAATCGGGAAAAATCGGGAAAAATCGGGAAAAAAATCGGAAAAAAATCGGGAAATATCGGGAAAAAAAATCGGAAAAAAAATGGGGAAAAAATCGGAAAAAAATCGGGAAAAATCGGGAAAAATCGGGAAAAATCGGGAAAAAAATCGGAAAAAAAATCGGAAAAAAATGGGAAAAAAATCGGGAAAAATCGAAAAAAAATGGGAAAAAAATCGGAAAAATCGGGAAAAATCGGGAAAAAATCGGAAAAAAAATGGGAAAAATCGGGAAAAATCGGAAAAAAAATCGGAAAAAAATCGGGAAAAATCGGGAAAAAAATCGGAAAAAAAATCGGAAAAAAATGGGAAAAAAATCGGGAAAAATCGAAAAAAAATGGGAAAAAAATCGGAAAAATCGGGAAAAATCGGGAAAAAATCGGAAAAAATGGGAAAAAAACCCGAAAAAATCGGGAAAAATCGGGAAAAAAATCGGGAAAAATCGGGAAAAAAATTCGGGAAAAAATCGGGAAAAATCGGGAAAAATCGGGAAAAAATGGGAAAAAAATCGGGAAAAATCGGGAAAAAAAATGGGGAAAAAATCGGGAAAAATCGGAAAAAAAATCGGAAAAAATCGGGAAAAATCGGGAAAAAAATCGGGAAAAATCGGGAAAAAAAAATCGGAAAAAAAATGGGGAAAAATCGGAAAAAAATCGGGAAAAATCGGGAAAAAATCGGGAAAAATCGGAAAAAATCGGAAAAAAAATCGGAAAAAAATCGGGAAAAATCGGGAAAAAATCGGGAAAAATCGGGAAAAATCGGAAAAAATCGGGAAAAATCGGGAAAAATCGGAAAAAAAATCGGAAAAAAATCGGGAAAAATCGGGAAAAAAATCGGAAAAAAAATCGGAAAAAAATGGGAAAAAAATCGGGAAAAATCGAAAAAAAATGGGAAAAAAATCGGAAAAATCGGGAAAAATCGGGAAAAAATCGGAAAAAAAATGGGAAAAATCGGGAAAAATCGGAAAAAAAATCGGAAAAAAATCGGGAAAAATCGGGAAAAAAATCGGAAAAAAAATCGGAAAAAAATGGGAAAAAAATCGGGAAAAATCGAAAAAAAATGGGAAAAAAATCGGAAAAATCGGGAAAAATCGGGAAAAAATCGGAAAAAAAATGGGAAAAAAACCCGAAAAAAATCGGGAAAAATCGGGAAAAAAATCGGGAAAAATCGGGAAAAAAATTCGGGAAAAAATCGGGAAAAATCGGGAAAAATCGGGAAAAAATGGGAAAAAAATCGGGAAAAATCGGGAAACAAAATGGGGAAAAAATCGGGAAAAATCGGAAAAAAAATCGGAAAAAATCGGGAAAAATCGGGAAAAAAATCGGAAAAAAAATCGGGAAAAATCGGGAAAAAATCGGGAAAAATCTAAAAAAAATCGGGAAAAATCGGGAAAAATCGGAAAAAAAATCGGGAAAAAAATCGGAAAAAAATCGGGAAAAATCGGAAAAAAATCGGAAAAAAAATCGGAAAAAAATCGGAAAAAAAATCGGAAAAAATTCGGGAAAAATCGGGAAAAATCGGGAAAAAAATCGGAAAAAAATCGGGAAATATCGGGAAAAAAATCGGAAAAAAAATGGGGAAAAAATCGGAAAAAAATCGGGAAAAATCGGGAAAAAATCGGGAAAAATCGGAAAAAATCGGGAAAAAAATCGGGAAAAATCGGGAAAAAAAAATCGGAAAAAAAATGGGGAAAAAATCGGAAAAAAATCGGGAAAAATCGGGAAAAAATCGGGAAAAATCGGAAAAAATCGGAAAAAAAATCGGAAAAAAATCGGGAAAAATCGGGAAAAAAATCGGGAAAAATCGGGAAAAATCGGAAAAAAATCGGAAAAATCGGGAAAAATCGGGAAAAAAAAATCGGAAAAAAAATCGGAAAAAAAATCGGAAAAAAAATCGGAAAAAAATCGGGAAAATCGGGAAAAAAAATCGGGAAAAATCGGGAAAAAAATCGGAAAAAATCGGAAAAATCGGGAAAAAATCGGAAAAAATCGGAAAAAAATCGGAAAAAATCGGGAAAAATCGGGAAAAAATCGGAAAAAAAATCGGAAAAAAATGGGAAAAAATCGGGAAAAATCGAAAAAAAATGGGAAAAAAATCGGAAAAATCGGGAAAAATCGGGAAAAAATCGAAAAAAATGGGAAAAAAACCCGAAAAAAATCGGGAAAAATCGGGAAAAAATCGGAAAAAAATCGGGAAAAATCGGAAAAATCGGAAAAAAAATCGGGAAAAATCGGGAAAAAATCGGAAAAAAATCGGAAAAATCGGGAAAATCGGGAAAAAAATCGGAAAAAAAATCGGGAAAAATCGGGAAAAAAATCGGGAAAAATCGAAAAAAAATGAGAAAAAAATCGGAAAAAAAATCGGGAAAAATCGGGAAAAATCGGAAAAAAAATCGGGAAAAAATCGGAAAAAAATCGGGAAAAATCGGAAAAAAATCGGAAAAAAATTCGGAAAAAAATCGGGAAAAATCGGGAAAAAAATCGGGAAAAATCGGGAAAAATCGGAAAAAAATCGGAAAAATCGGGAAAAATCGGGAAAAATCGGGAAAAAAATCGGAAAAAAATCGGGAAATATCGGGAAAAAAATCGGAAAAAAATGGGGAAAAAATCGGAAAAAATCGGGAAAATGAAAAAATCGGGAAAAATCGGAAAAAATCGGGAAAAAAATCGGGAAAAATCGGGAAAAAAAAATCGGAAAAAAAATCGGAAAAAAATCGGAAAAAAAATCGGAAAAAATCGGGAAAATCGGGAAAAAAAATCGGGAAAAATCGGGAAAAAAATCGGAAAAATCGGAAAAATCGGGAAAAAATCGGAAAAATCGGGAAAAATCGGAAAAAATCGGAAAAAATCGGAAAAAAATCGGAAAAAAATCGGAAAAAATTCGGGAAAAATCGGGAAAAAATCGGGAAAAATCGGGAAAAATCGGAAAAAAAATCGGAAAAATCGGGAAAAATCGGGAAAAATCGGGAAAAAAATCGGAAAAAAATCGGAAAAATCGGGAAAAATCGGGAAAAAATCGGAAAAAAATGGGAAAAAAACCCGAAAAAAATCGGGAAAAATCGGGAAAAAAATCGGAAAAAAAATCGGGAAAAATCGGGAAAAAAATCGGAAAAAAAATCGGGAAAAATCGGGAAAAAAATCGGGAAAAATCGAAAAAAAATGAGAAAAAAATCGGGAAAAAAATCGGGAAAAATCGGGAAAAATCGGAAAAAAAATCGGGAAAAAAATCGGAAAAAATCGGGAAAAATCGGAAAAAAATCGGAAAAAAATTCGGAAAAAAATCGGGAAAAATCGGGAAAAAAATCGGGAAAAATCGGGAAAAATCGGAAAAAAAATCGGAAAAATCGGGAAAAATCGGGAAAAATCGGGAAAAAAATCGGAAAAAAATCGGGAATATCGGGAAAAAAAATCGGAAAAAAATGGGGAAAAAATCGGAAAAAAATCGGGAAAAATCGGGAAAAAATCGGGAAAAATCGGAAAAAATCGGAAAAAAATCGGGAAAAATCGGGAAAAAAAAATCGGAAAAAAAATGGGGAAAAAATCGGAAAAAAATCGGGAAAAATCGGGAAAAAATCGGGAAAAATCGGAAAAAATCGGAAAAAAATCGGAAAAAAATCGGGAAAAATCGGAAAAAAATCGGGAAAAATCGGGAAAAAAATCGGGAAAAATCGGGAAAAATCGGAAAAAAATCGGAAAAAAAATCGGAAAAATTCGGGAAAAATCGGGAAAAAATCGGGAAAAATCGGGAAAAATCGGAAAAAAAATCGGAAAAATCGGGAAAATCGGGAAAAATCGGGAAAAAATCGGAAAAAAATCGGAAAAATCGGGAAAAATCGGGAAAAATCGGAAAAAATGGGAAAAAAACCCGAAAAAAATCGGGAAAAATCGGGAAAAAATCGGAAAAAAATCGGGAAAAATCGGAAAAAAAATCGGATAAAAATCGGGAAAAATCGGGAAAAAAATCGGAAAAAAAATCGGGAAAAATCGGGAAAAAAATCGGAAAAAAAATCGGGAAAAATCGGGAAAAAAATCGGGAAAAATCGAAAAAAATGAGAAAAAAATCGGAAAAAAATCGGGAAAAATCGGGAAAAATCGGAAAAAAAATCGGGAAAAAAATCGGAAAAAAATCGGGAAAAATCGGAAAAAAATCGGAAAAAATTCGGAAAAAAATCGGGAAAAATCGGGAAAAAAATCGGAAAAATCGGGAAAAATCGGGAAAAATCGGGAAAAAAATCGGAAAAAAATCGGGAAATATCGGGAAAAAAAATCGGAAAAAAAATGGGAAAAAATCGGAAAAAATCGGGAAAAATCGGGAAAAAATCGGGAAAAATCGGAAAAATCGGAAAATCGGGAAAAAAAAATCGGAAAAAAAATGGGGAAAAAATCGGAAAAAAATCGGGAAAAATCGGGAAAAAATCGGGAAAAATCGGAAAAAATCGGAAAAATCGGGAAAAATCGGAAAAATCGGAAAAAAAATCGGAAAAAAATCGGGAAAAATCGGGAAAAAAATCGGAAAAAAATCGGAAAAAAATGGGAAAAAATCGGGAAAAATCGAAAAAAAATGGGAAAAAAATCGGAAAAATCGGGAAAAATCGGGAAAAAATCGAAAAAAATGGGAAAAAAAACCGAAAAAAATCGGAAAAATCGGGAAAAAAATCGGAAAAAAATCGGGAAAAATCGGAAAAAAATCGGAAAAAAATCGGGAAAAATCGGGGAAAAAAATCGGAAAAAAAATCGGGAAAAATCGGGAAAAAAATCGGAAAAAAAATCGGGAAAAATCGGGAAAAAAATCGGGAAAAAAATCGAAAAAAAATGAGAAAAAAATCGGAAAAAAAATCGGGAAAAATCGGGAAAAATCGGAAAAAAAATCGGGAAAAAAATCGGAAAAAAATCGGGAAAAATCGGAAAAAAATCGGAAAAAAATTCGGAAAAAAATCGGGAAAAATCGGGAAAAAAATCGGGAAAAATCGGGAAATATCGGAAAAAAAATCGGAAAAATCGGGAAAAATCGGGAAAAATCGGGAAAAAAATCGGAAAAATCGGGAAAAATCGGGAAAAAAAAATCGGAAAAAAATCGGAAAAAAAATCGGAAAAAAAATCGGAAAAAAATCGGGAAAATCGGGAAAAAAAATCGGGAAAAATCGGGAAAAAATCGGAAAAAATCGGAAAAATCGGGAAAAAATCGGAAAAAATCGGGAAAAATCGGGAAAAAATCGGAAAAAATCGGGAAAAATCGGGAAAATCGGAAAAAAAATCGGAAAAAATCGGGAAAAATCGGGAAAAAATTCGGAAAAAAAATCGGAAAAAAATGGGAAAAAATCTGGAAAAATCGAAAAAAAATGGGAAAAAAATCGGAAAAATCGGGAAAAATCGGGAAAAAATCGGAAAAAAATGGGAAAAAAACCCGAAAAAAATCGGGAAAAATCGGGAAAAAAATCGGAAAAAAATCGGGAAAAATCGGAAAAAAAATCGGAAAAAAATCGGGAAAAATCGGGAAAAAAATCGGAAAAAAAATCGGGAAAAATCGGGAAAAAATCGGAAAAAAAATCGGGAAAAATCCGGAAAAAAATCGGGAAAAATCGAAAAAAAATGAGAAAAAAATCGGAAAAAAATCGGGAAAATCGGGAAAAATCGGAAAAAAAATCGGGAAAAAAATCGGAAAAAAATCGGGAAAAATCGGAAAAAATCGGAAAAAAATTCGGAAAAAAATCGGGAAAAATCGGGAAAAAATCGGGAAAAATCGGGAAAAATCGGAAAAAAATCGGAAAAATCGGAAAAATCGGGAAAAATCGGGAAAAAAATCGGAAAAAAATCGGGAAATATCGGGAAAAAAAATCGGAAAAAAAATGGGGAAAAAATCGGAAAAAAATCGGGAAAAATCGGGAAAAATCGGGAAAATCGGGAAAAAAATCGGAAAAAAAATCGGAAAAAAATGGGAAAAAAATCGGGAAAAATCGAAAAAAATGGGAAAAAAATCGGAAAAATCGGGAAAAATCGGGAAAAATCGGAAAAAAATGGGAAAAATCGGGAAAAATCGGAAAAAAAATCGGAAAAAATCGGGAAAAATCGGGAAAAAAATCGAAAAAAATCGGAAAAAAATGGGAAAAAAATCGGGAAAAATCGAAAAAAAATGGGAAAAAAATCGGAAAAATCGGGAAAAATCGGGAAAAAATCGGAAAAAAATGGGAAAAAACCCGAAAAAAATCGGGAAAAATCGGGAAAAAAATCGGGAAAATCGGGAAAAAAATTCGGAAAAAATCGGGAAAAATCGGGAAAAATCGGGAAAATCGGGAAAAAAATCGGAAAAAAATCGGAAAAATCGGAAAAAAAATCGGAAAAAAATCGGGAAAAATCGGGAAAAAAATCGGAAAAAAAATCGGGAAAAATCGGGAAAAAAATCGGAAAAAAATCGGGAAAAATCCGGAAAAAATCGGGAAAATCGAAAAAAATGAGAAAAAATCGGAAAAAAAATCGGGAAAAATCGGGAAAATCGGAAAAAAAATCGGGAAAAAAATCGGAAAAAAATCGGGAAAAATCGGAAAAATCGGAAAAAAATTCGGAAAAAAATCGGGAAAAATCGGGAAAAAAATCGGGAAAAATCGGGAAAAATCGGAAAAAAAATCGGAAAAATCGGGAAAAATCGGGAAAAATCGGGAAAAAAATCGGAAAAAAATCGGGAAATATCGGGAAAAAAAATCGGAAAAAAAATGGGGATTTTTCCCCATTTTTTTTCCGATTTTTTTCCCGATATTTCCCGATTTTTTTCCGATTTTTTTCCCGATTTTTCCCGATTTTTCCA